>NC_051073.1:75923426-75989408 GCF_004664715.2 Peromyscus leucopus | reverse complement strand
GAGCCAGGCCTAACGATACAGATGTAAGTCCCAGCTACTCAGGAAATCGAGGCAGAAGGATCATAAATTCAAGTCCTGCCTGGGCTTCAGAGTTGATTCAAGGCCATGCTAGACAATTTAGTGAGACCGTGCATCAAAATGAAATAAACGAGTGCTGGGATAAAGGTCCATGGTGGAGAGCTGGTCTAGTGTACATGAGGTCCATGGAGAGCTGGTCTAGTGTATGTGAGGTCCATGCTGGAGAGCTGGTCTATATAGTGTATGTGAGGTCCATGGTGGAGAGCTGGTCTAGTGTATGTGAATACACTGTCTCAAAGAACGAGAAAGAGGCAACTGAGTGAGATGCCCGACGTTGGCCTCTGTTCTCAACATACAAACATGCAGGCAGACCCACAAATGTATGAACATACACATGATGAGTCAAACGCTGATTCGAGTTCTGAGTTCTGGTTGGGTGAAGTCTACTAATCGATGACCATCTACAGCCATCTTCTTCAATCGGATGTAACAATCCAGACCATCTACAGAAACCTTCAATCGGATGTAACAATCCAGACCATCTACAGCCACCCTCAATCGGATGTAACAATCCAGACCATCTACAGCCACCCTCAATCGGATGTAACAATCCAGAAGTCAACAGCAGGCACTCAGCCTAACCGGGAAGAAAGAACTTTGAAAAGTTAATGCTGATAGTTCCTCTGCTAGCTAAGACTGTGCTTTAGGAGGTTCCCTGGGAGGGAAATGTGGACTGAGGGCAGCTAGTACAACTAACACACTCTCAACACATCTCTGTGTGACACAAGCAGCCTCGGGCTGTCGCAGTGAATAACTGCTGGTGCACCTGTCACCTTTGACACTCCAGAGACAAGATGCAGATCCCGGCACGCAGGAGATGCCTTCCGGTTACTAAGCATGAGCACTTTAATACGGTCTTGCTTTATTCCTCAGACAGTCATTCGAGACACTCAGGAAAAAATATTTTAAAAAATAATTTTAGGGGGCTGGAGAGATGGCTCAGCGGTTAGGAGCACTGGCTGCTCTTCCAGAGGTCCTGAGTTCAATTCCCAGCAATGAGATCTGGTGCCCTCTCCTGGCCTGCAGGCATACATGCAGGCAGAACACTGTACACATAATAAATAAATAAATCTAAAAAAAAATAAAATTAAAATAATTTTAGTTGTTAGTATTCCAACAATGTTACTTTTGATGTAGTAGTGACTTGGGGATTTACTTTATACTCATTCACTGAATTATTGGGGGGGGGCGCATACATTTATTGTATATGTCTTTGTGTTTAAAAAAAAAAAAGAATAAAAGGTAGTAACTGTCCACCAAAAGAAATGATAGAAGAAAGAGAGGAGGAAGCTGGGCCAAACAGGGTGCAGACTCACATTTTTTGTTGTGGTTTTTTTAAGTCCTGGAACTCACTCTGTAGACCAGGCTGGCCCCGAACTCATAGAGATCCCCCTGCCTCTTTCTCCTAAGTGCTGGGATTAAAGGTGTGTGACACCACCACCTGGCACATCCTTTGTTTTTAAAAGATAGAAGCATAGTTTTTATTTTTCTGTCAAACTCAGTATACTATGCTTTCATGTAGAAAAAAAAATCTATTTCTTAAAGCAAACCTTGGTTAACTGAAACACCTGTGTGCAGCGTCCTCAGCATTTGTCCTGACAAACTGAAGGGAGAGGTAGTGGGCGACAATCTGCTCTGACCTCTTCCCACCACCGGTCATCCAGAAAGGACAGAGCGGTTTCAGTTCCGGGTTAGGATCAGGCAGGATGGACAAGTGTCCCAGGGAAGGGGCCTACAGAGCAGATCCGACACTGCTCTTTCCCAAGTGTCCTGCCAGGACAAGAAAGTTAGCCAGAGGCCAAGGAAAAACAAACTTCAAAGGTATAAGGTTACAGGGTTCAAGGTTAGGGAGCATCTTCTGTTTTTGTTATGTTGCGCGTGACTCTGTGTGTGATGTGCGAGCATGCCTGTGCACGTTTGAATGTGTGTGTGTGTGTGTGTGCAGAAGCTGGAAGTTGATGCTGGGTTCTTCCTCAAACACTCTTTGCTTAGTTACTGAGGCAGGCTCCTCACTGAGGCCGGGACCTGCCATTTCCAGCCAGTCTAAGCTAGCTAGCGTGCCCCGAGGTATTGTGCTGGAGCTCACAGGTGGCTGTCACGCCCACCTGCTTTATGTGGGTGCTGGGGATGCTGCCCCAGTTCTCACACAGACCACAGTCTAGCTGCTTCCCAGCAGGTTCAAACATCACACTTGATGCACTAAATGCCACTGGGTGGTAACAAAGGTCCTGGGGTGCTTATGTAGGCTTGGATAGCTTAGAACTCGTAGTGATTCTCCTGTTTCTGCTACCAAGTACTGGGATTGCACACATGTGCCGCCGCCACACCAGGATACACAAGTGCTCTTTGAGTGAGTTAAGAAATATGGATTTTAGCTTGGACCTGCCTCAACTGAGTGTAATCAGGCTCTGCTGACTCCCCTTGTCTTAAGGAGGTGGGAATGGGAGTGGAATGAGAGGGAAGCCTGGGGGGTGGGGAGGAGAGAGGGGAAGGGATCTGTGGTTGGTATGTAAAATGAATAGAAAGTTTCTTAATAAAAAAGATAAAAAAAGAAATATAGATTTTAGCTAGGAGGTGGTGGTGCACACCTTTAATCCCACCACTCGGGAGGCAAAGGCAGGTGGATCTCCGTGAGTTCAAGTTAAGAATAGAGACTTCAGAGTGAGCCTCCAGGACAGCCAGAGCAACACAGAGAACTCCTGTCCCAAAAACAAATGTGTCTATAAATGAATGAATGAATGAATGAATGAATGAATGAATGGAAAGCTGTCTTGATTTAAAGCTGCTGTATATTCAGAAGCTCTCAGAGCCATTATCACTCTGGTCCTGTACCTCTCACCAACCTTTGTTACAGTACTGTCCCAAGCCCTGGCCTTGAAGACTGGCTACTGAGGGTCTTAGAGGCTTTTGTTGTTTTCTACCTATGGACAGAGACTAGTCCAGTTTCTTTAGTAGGATGTCCCCAGTGGTGACTAGAGTTCTTCCTGTCTTTTTAAAAAGGGATCCCAGGACCAGGATGGCTCAGCGGGCCAGGGTGATTGCCGAGCAAGCCTAGAGAATTGAATCCAGTGTCCCCGGGGAAGGTGGATGGAGACAGTGGATTCCACAAAGCTGTCCTCTGACCTCGGCCTACATGCCAAGGCCCAAATGATACATTAAAAATCAGAATAAACAAATAAAGAGGATTCTCTAGCTGAGCGTGGCGGCACATGACTGTACCCAGTCCTCAGAGACAGGGGCACAGTTGCCATAAATTTGAGGCCATAGTCTACATAACAAGTTACAGGCGGAAACTACAGTGTGAGAACCTTTCTTGACAAAACAAAACCCCTTCCTTCACACCACCACACCGTCCTCAGCGGCAGTGCAAAGGGGCACATGGTGTATGAGTCCCAGGACCACTGCCCGCCTGTGTCCAGTGTGTCCTAACATCAGGAGTGCATCCGTGTGCCCTGACATCAGGAGCGGTGGCTGGCAACCAGAAAGAGCCCACGAGGCCTGCCATCACCACTGTGGGAAGTCAAGCATCAACAGTTCAAGCAGCAGCTTTCTTTTCACCAACGACTAGTTACATAAAAACCCTTCTTCCCAGTCAACATATTCTAGACTGGTAGAACTGGATAGACATGATACGTACAATCGTTAGAGGCTGAATTCCTTCATCACAACATCACCATGGCAACCCCATTCTCCAATGTATGGCTGCCCCTGCATAATTCTAAAGTCAGCCTAAATTCCATTCTTCTCAATTTTCTTTCTTTGCTTCTTTTTCTTTTTTCAAAAATTTTTAACTACTTCTTTGGGAATTCTGTACAATACGTTCTGAACATAGTCACCCCTTCCCCCCCCCCCCAACTCTTTTTGGATCCACTCCTTTCCCTACTCATCAACTTTGTGTCCTTTTATCTCCAACTTCTTGTCACAAAGAGCTTCTATATCATTGACAAACTCAATCTCATTACATCTCTGGTCAGTGACTAAAATAATTTAAAAATAGGTGTTGCAATCTAAGAGAACTTCTCTGTTCTCCAGTTTGAGCTTACTGAGAAAATTTATCATTAACTTTGTATATGTGCATACATGCCCCACGGTGCAGGTGTGAAGGTTAGGTCAGAGGATGACTTGAGGGAACTGGGAGTCTATTCTCTCCTTTCTAAACATATAGGTGGTAGGACTCGAACTCAGGTCTTTAAGCTTGGTGGCAAACACTTTTCACTCACTGAGCTGTCTTGCTAGACCAAGAACAGTAATTTAGCCTAAATATTTACACATTGAGGCTGGGTTGATAAAGGATAATTGCCTATTGGTTTATTTATCACTCGTCTAGACTTAAGAAATATCACAGGGGAAAAAAAAAACACTGAGAAGTTGAGGTCCTCACTTGAATATGGAGTTAAAACACATAATCATTATTGTTTAGACACTAACAAAAATGAACTCCGGAGTCTACAGTCCAAACAGGCAATTGGCATGGATACAAGCGTAAACAGTTCATGGAGACTGGCCACAAGTCCTCACTCTGACCGTCTAACCTCCTGTCTCTGTGGTGACTCCATGACTGGCCACCTCCTTCCAGGCCCACCATCCTTGGGCAAGCTCATTTCTTATGGGCATCTCTTCTTGCTCAGGGTAAGACTGAGCAGGAGAAAGTTTTCAAGTCCCTTCCCTACCCACTGAACGATCCGACTCAGAACTAGCCTGGATGTGGCCTCTCTTTAAAATGCTCTTTTACAATGAAAAATCACATTATGTTCAAAAGGTTCCTGACATCAAGCCAAGAAAATAAATTAGTTTAGTTCAGAGAGCAAAGAACCTGTTCCTGAGATAAACCAGGCAAGTATATAGACCTAAGAAAATCTAAAAGTGCACCCAAAGCAGCCATGTCTGGGCTCCTTGTCCCTAGCTGACTTGAGGTGTAAAGCTCTCGGGAATTCCCGCGTCCACTGAGCATGTAACTACTGGGTGACAGTGACCTAAAACACTTGATTTAATCACAGAGAAACATTGACATTGCTGAATTAAAAAGCACTTTCAGGGCCAGGGAGACAGCAGCTCGCCAAGTAAATGTGTTGCCACCAAGCCTAATTAGTAACTTGGGCTCCATCCTGGGACCCAGCTCCACATGGTGCAAGCAGAGACCTGCCTCCCACAAGGTGCCCTCACATGTATCACAGAAAAATACAAAGTAAATAAACCAGAGCCACTTTAAACATGTTTAAAAGCATTTCTATTCATTTTTCCGCAATTCCAACATTGAAGGTCTTTAAATTTCTTACTCCAAATCAGCTGCTGTACTTCCCCCATTTTTTTTTTTTTTTTTTTTTTTTTTTTTTTTTTTTTTTTTTTTTTTTTTTTTTTTTTTTTGGTTTCTCGAGACAGGGTTTCTCTGTGTAGCTTTGCGCCTTTCCTGGAGCTCACTTGGTAGTCCAGCCTGGCCTCGAACTCACAGAGATCCGCCTGCCTCTGCCTCCCGAGTGCTGGGATTAAAGGCATGCGCCACCACCGCCCGGCTTCCCCCATTTTTAATGGGAAATTTAATTTTGTTAGTGAAATTTGTTTAAAAAGCAAAGTGTATTTTCTACCTATTTCCTATGGCCAGAAGCTAGTAAGAGTATATTGTAGAGCTTTTCTTTTCAGTAAAGAGGGAGAATTAAGATACACAAGATACTTAGATAGCTGTGTTTTAATCTCTCATTCACCTGAGAAAATGTAGGACTCAGAGCAGTAAGAAGGAACTTAAGCATCACGCTGTACGGTCCAATTAGTCAGCATTACCCAAAATGCCAGGGCCATGTGAAAGAAAGGAACTTTCTGCTTCACTGTGTGGCTCAAAGGCTTCTCGTCGAAATGAATAATGTCAATGGAGAGATTTCCTTCCCAACATTTGGGCTCCATGGCCACTGTGGCTCCCCTGGTGCTGGTGGTGACTGGTGCCACTCCTTAAGACTGCCAGCTTCTTCAGGAATGTTCTTTCCCTCTCTCCACATCTGACCCTTTTTCTTATTATCTTTTTATTATTATTATTATTATATTTTACTGCCTCAAGGTGTCAGACCTTGTACTGGGAGAATCAACATCACTGGGTAAGATCCAGGGAAGGAAATACATATTTATCTTGGAAAAAAAAGTCAACTCACATCTCTCTTGTAAAAAGTTAATTATCATCTCCCAAAATAAATCATACCTGGGGAGTCCACTCAGCCACTGCGCCATGAAAAATAAGGCAACTGTCTGACCCAAATGGAGCAGGGCATAGCCATGGTCTCCAGTACTCACTTTAAAATCCTACCTTCTAAGACCATCCCTGTTCCTGAGATCCATATATCATGGAATAAAGCAGCAGAATATACCCTTCTCCCACTGCGCCCGGCTCAGGGCCAGGGAGTCACCTGATTACCCTCCTTCCCTCTGTCCAACTTGAGCATCTACTCACTAATTCAACAAGTCCTGTTTCTTCTCTTCACAATCTCTGCCTTCTTTGGACTTTCTCAGTCAATATCCCAGTACAGACCTTTTCACTCAGCTCCTACCCGCTCACACCCATAGCCTCCCCATCTGCTGCCCATTTCACCCATGGACACCTGCTTACTATCTCACAGCTGACTAGAAACAGAATCGGCCACAGAATGAACTGTCTTGTCCAGCGTGCACAATTCCCCATGGTTCCAGACAGTGTTCCAAACACATTCCAAAACTCAATGGGCTCACTGGCCACCTCGCCAACAAGCAGTCCTTCCCATAGAGAATGTGAACCGTCTGCCCCAGCCCTGTGAGTACTCTGTACAATCCTGATCCACGAGAGTGTCTCATGGGGCTGTGTTCCTCATCCTGGCTGTGATGTTAGATTCTTTCTATACTGATACTATAGTCATAAAATTGGTCTTAACATTTTCTCTAAAAATGTCCTAACTTACAGACATCAAGAAATGGTACAATTACCCCAGCTTTAACAATTAATCACCCTGTGGCAATCTTACCTCATGTATCACCTAACCCACACAGGTGTGTCTAACCTGTGGCCAACGGGCTACATACACCCCAGGAACACCATGAATGTGGCCCAACTGAAACTTTACAAGGATTGAGGTTTTGTCTGGTAACTTGGTCTGTGGTTCTCAACTCTGCAGGTGACAATGTCAAGAAGCTGAACGTTATTCCCACTGCTACTTCATAACTGTGATTTGTCTACTGTTCTGCGTCATAATGTAAGTATCTACTATGCAGGATATCTGAGGGGCAACCCCTGTGAAAGGAAACCCTGTCCTCATGAGCAGGCATGGCCCTCCCTTAGGCCTCTGATGGGACATCCTCAGCCCACACCATGCTGGGTCCCATCTGCAGACATAGAAGCCACCAGTGTTACCGCCAGGCCCTGAGAGCTCAGGGTTCCCTAGCCAGCGCTCCCCGCTCTCCTCTTCGTCTGGAGTGGAGGACGGTTTCTCAGCTCAGCTTTCCCTGTGCTGACTTTTTCAACGTCACACACACATTGTTACATACATCCCCCCCAGCCAAATGCTTTCCTCACTTCGGGGTTCTACCTTAATTAACCTTAGTTTTGCTAATTTCCATTAATTCCCTTCTATTTCAAGTCATGGGGATTTTTTGTTTGTTTGTTTTTCTGTTTTCTTTGAAGACAGAAGCTTGCTATATACTCCAGGCTGGCCTTGAACTTGTACTCCTGTGGTCTCAGCCTCCTGAGTTCTGTAAGTGTAAGCCACCATGCCCAGTCTACTTCAGATGTTTCTACACCTGATCTAGAACACCGTTCCTGGGCCCAGTTAAGATTTAAGCACACACCTTTCACCCCAAACATTCTGGTTCCTGTCTTAAAGCCCTGCAGAATCCCTCCCACTCGGGTATGATGATTTCCTTTTTTAATGATGGAAGCTTAGGTGGCATTCCCTAAAGCTTGGTCCTGGGGTTCCTACAGAAGCAGCAGCAGAAGCAAAGGAGGCGACTGGAGTGGGGATGACTCCTGTGTTCCCCCCAAGGAGGCGCAGGTACAGTAGAGCATCTGTGTGGACTGTGTGGAAAGGCTGGAGATGAACGGTGTAAGAATGAAACCTAACCTGACAGAAAATGGAGACATGGACTGTGGCTGCTGCCTCAGCTGCTGTGCAGGGTGGGGCAACTTAAGCAAGAATCACACTTCACGGCTGGAAGAGTGTGAAGTGTCTGCTCCCACTCCAAGGACCGCTGCTGGGCATTTTAAATGGTAGCACTGGTTGCTTTGCTCTGGCCAGAAGAAAAATCTCCTGGACCAAAAACCCAGGTCCCTCAAGGAAAAGCCTCACTAGCAGAGGGCACATGAACTCTTCAGAGAGTTCAACAAGACTCTCGCTGTCCCCAGGACACAATGATTAATAGACCGTGGGTCTGAGTATGGTGGTCTGAATAGGTATGGCCCCCACAGACTTGTATACTTGGCACACAGGGAGTGGCACTATTAGGGGGTGTGGCCTTGTTGGAGGAAGTGTGTCACTGTGGAGGCAGGCGTTTAAGTCTTATATGCCCAAGCTATGCCCAGTGTGGCTCACAGTTCACTTCCTGCTGCCAGCAGATCCAGATGTAGAACTCTCAGCTCCTTCTCCAGCACCATGTCTGCCTGCATGCTGCCCTGTTCCACCATGATGATACTGGACTATACCTCTGAAAATGTAAGCCAGCCCCAATTAAATGTTTCCTTTATAAGCGCTGCTGTGGTCATGGTGTCTCCTTACAGCCTAACTAAGGAACCCTAACTAAGACACTGTGTTTTCTTTCTATGTTCCAATCATTCATCACCATTTTCCACTCTAACAAAAACCCTTCGGCTTGGATGTGAACTCTAGTATATGACACTTACGTCACTTCAGCAAAGTGACACTTCCTGTATTCAATCCAGAGGGCACACGGTTTAAAATCTGCTATTGTATCTGTATCACTGCTCATATTAAAAAAAATTTTTTTAAAGTGGTTGTTTTGTTGGGTTGTGTGTAGCAGTGTTAAATTTTGAGGTAAGCTTTATTCCCAGCACTTGGGAGGCAGAGGCAGGCAGATTTCTGTGAATGTGAGGCCAGCCTGGTCTACATAGTGAGTTCCAGGCCAGCCAGGGATACATAGTGATGAGATCCTGCCTCAATTTTTTTTTTTTTTTTTACTTTGAGATACAATATGGGAAATACTGTAACCGAAATTGTGTTTTGACCGTATTTGATTATAGGTCAAGCCCCAAAAGAAGTGTGGCTAGAGCCCTGCTCTACTGTACCAGAGCTGACTGTGACCAGGTAACTGACACATGCTGTAGTCTATGACAGCCAGTGCTCTAGGAGAAAGCAGCCCTGGTGTAAGGAAAACATTGGGTAAAGGTGCTTGCTGCCCAGCCCAGTGACCTGGATTTGACCCCAGCACCTATCTGGTGGAAGGGGAGAGGACGCCTGGCAGCTGTCCTTGACTTCCACACACACACCAGGGCACATCAGCACCATCTGCCCACAGTAGATAAATAAAGTAAAAAAATTAAAGTTAACAGGTTCAATTTGGGGGGCTGGAGAGATGGCTCAATGGTTAAGAGCACCGACCTGCTCTTCTAGAGGTCCTGAGTTCAATTCCCAGCAACCACATGATGGCTCACAACCACTTGTAGTGAGACCTGATGCCCTCTTCTGGCCTGCAAAGACACATGTAGGCAGAATACTGTATACATAATAAATAAAATAAATCTTTAAAAAAAGAAAAACAGGTTCAATTTGTTCTAGTGCTTCTGAAAAAAGACGTGTGTGTGTGTGTGTGTATGTGTGTGTGTGGTGTCTGCCAGCAAGTACAGTTGTGTACCATGTGCATGCAGTGCCTGTGGAGGCCAGAAGAGGGTGTGAGATCCCCAGAAACTGGAATTACCGGCAGTTACAGCTGCCATGTGGGTGCTGGGAACTGATCCTGTTTTCTGCACAAGAGGAAGTGTTCTTAACAGCTGAGCCATCTCTCCAGCCCTCATTTTACTAATTTAAAGTTCATAACTAGTCCTATCTCACAGAATAAACTCTATTAACTGGTCTTTCATCCCACTCTGATTTCCTGGTTTATTTTCTTAAAAACAACAACAAAACAAACAAACAAACAAACAAACAAACTTTGAGCCTGGCCATGGTGGTGCACACGCTTAATTCCAGCAGAGGTAGGTGGATCTCCAAGTTTGAGGCCCGCCTGGTCTATAGAGTGAGTTTCAGGACAGCCGGGGCTACACAGAGAAACCCTGTCTCATAAAAACAAAAACAAACAAACAAAAACTTGAGACAGCATTTCACTAGACTGGCTGGAAGCTGTAATCCTCCTGCCTCTGGAGTGCTGACACTGTAGATATGCACTAGCACACTTGTTTGCTTTGTTTTTAAAAGACTTCCGAAGCCTGGAAGACCATCAAAATGAACACGGAAACTTCCTTTGCTGCACTGGGAGTTGAACTTGAGCTCTGAACATGCTGGGCAAGTGTTCTACCACTGCCCTCCATCCTCAGCCTCACTGAACTGCCAAACCTACTGCACACAGCTTCATGGGTCCTTGACTGAGCACAGGCACTAATGTTTGCAAAATGCTTTCCAAGGGCTGGGAGACAGCTCTGTGGGTAAACTAATACTCCTGGGCAAAAAGAGAACCAGAGCTGGAAACCCTCAGAACCCATGCAAAGAGGACATGAGAGCAGGTTCTATGATCCCATGTTCCTATAGTTAGGGTGGCAGGGAGAGGAGGCCTCCCAGAAGGTCATGGGCCAGCTAGTCTGGTATACACTGCAGCAAGCGACAAAAGACTTGTCTCAAACACGGCAGAAGGCAGATGACACCTGAGAGTGTGTTCTGACCTTCACACACACACACACACACCCACACACACACAAACACACACTATGGCACATATGCATGTGCACACACACCTAAGTTTTTTTTTTAAAAAGCTTTCCAATGATTCAAATTCAAGTCTGGGTTTGAAAAAAATTAAATGGGTATCTCTTTTTCAACATCTAGCCATCTCTTGAAAGAATTTTTTTCAATGGGTGGTGGTGGCGCATGCATGCCTTTAATCCCAGAACTCAGGAAGCAGACCGCATGCGCGCGCTTGCGTGCATGCGTGCATGCATGTATATGTGTGTGTGTGTGTGTGTGCGCACACATGTGTGTTTCTTCCTTCAGATGAATTTCCAGGCAACACATCAAAATTGGCTTCCGTAGAGGGTCCCGAAGGCACTGCAGGCACACCTCTAATATCATAGACAGTCTCTGCATTCCTCCTGTGGTGCAATGCTCTGCTGTCCACTGTCTTCGTCATAAAGAGTGCTATCATCAAGTTCATGCCGCAGCTGCGGCATGTGCTAGCTCTGCCCTCTCCTTCAATAACATGCAACTGGTGACTATTTCCACCGGAACCCATTGTGCTCCAAGCCTACACGACACTGTCAGGACAGGAACTCAAAAAAGACACGAAATGAGTAACTCTCTCATCAATCACAAGTAGAGCTGGGCTAGAGATGGCTCCACAGGAGAGAGTGCTTGCTGACCTTCCAGAGGACGTGAATTTCACTTCCCCGCATCCCCATTGGGCAAATCACAACAGCCTATAATTCCAGCTCCAGGGGATCCGACTCCCTCTTCTGGCCTCCTAGGTACCTACACACACATGAACACCCCACCACACACACACACACACACACACACACACACACACACACACACACACATAAATAAAAAATAACATTTTTAAGAAAGTATCAAGTCTAGACTAGACATCCAAGGCTACGGATAATACTCAGGGTAGAACATTCGCCTAGAATAGATAGATGTCTAAGATGAGCTGGACCCCTCTCAGCTGCAGAGCTGAGGCATGAATGAAAATGTTAACAGTAATTATCTCTAAGATTCACAACTGAGTGTGAGTAAGAGTGTGTATGTGGGGGAGTAATTTTCCCGAGTATTTTATGAGGCATGCTAGCGAGAAATACTTTTAAAGACGGTGAAACCAGCCTGAAGACTGCACATTTCTCCTACTGCCATCTCTTGTGTTTGGTTGTAATGAAGAGTCTCACTCTATACCACAGGCCAGCCTGAAGCTCCGAGATTACAGGCATATGCTATCGTGTGCAGCCCTTACAAGAAACGTACTTAAGAAGGCAGCACAGAACACGTGTTAGCAAACAAGAGCCAGGAGGCCAAACTCAACCGGCCTGCCAGCTAGTTTTGTCTTTAGGGTTTCGGTTTGTTTTAACGATCTACAAGCTGAGAATAGTTTTTAATTTTTTAAATTACATTCATCGGTGGGTTAGTTGACTGTGTATTCACATATGGAGGTCAGGGAATAAACTGCAGGAGTTACCTCCTTATATCATGTGGTCCAGGAACCGAACACCAGGCTTGGCAACAAGCTCCTACTGAGACACTGTGCCACCCCAAGTACGGTTTTAAATTTTTAAAAATGTTTGAAAGGGCTAGCATTATGGCTACTTCAGTAAAAGGACTTGCCACCAAGCTTGATGACCTGACTTCAATCCCCAGGGATCCACAGGGTGGGAGGAGTGAACCAACTCTGACAAGCTGTCCTGTGACTTACACTTACACACGCGCGCGCAAATAAAAAATAAATATAAACATTTAAAAATCTTTTCTTCATCTTGTCATACTTCATAGATGTTTTGGTATGCTCTGATCACTGTTTTTATTTTTCTCTTTACTCCAAGTCTGAAAGAAGTCAGTGAGTCTTCTTTAGATAACAGAGACGTTTGGAAGTAGATTTGTTCAAGGTTGCAGCCCTGATAAACAGCAAGGCCAGCAATAGACCCCTGTCCTTACAGCATTCCCAGTACACAACTCTGTCTCCCTGGCTGTCTACCAAGTGTGGCTGCCCAAAGTCTCTTAAACGTTTTCTACATATTTGACAGCTCACCATAGTGTAAAATCCATCCTTCCTAAAACAGGATGGAAAACAAACTCCCGCCCATTTCCTGCAGAGCAGACGCAGCTCTGTGGGCTAGTGGTGCCCTGTCTGGCGACAGAGGTGGAGCATCGCTGGCAGGCCATTCCCACCAGTTCCTCGAAGCGCTGCCTGGAGTCTGTCTCTGCAGCCACACAACAGCCTGTGGCCTTCTTGTCTGCTCCTTCAGGCTTTTCAACATGATCTCACTACTACAGAGTCCTTACTCCATAAGCATGGTCACAAAGTCCAGAAGAAACTTTTATGATACTTCAAGGTGTCTTATGATGTGTACTTATTTGTACGGAGATGGGAGTGTGAGTGGGTAGGTCGGAGGACAGCTGGTGGGAGCTGGTTCTCTTTCCATCATGCTGTGGTCAGGCTTGGCAGCAAGCATCTTTACCTGCTAAGCCATTTCACCAGCCCAGACCGACATCTAAAATCTTCCAGAACGTCATTCCACCCTCCCCTGGCAAAGCACGGTCCTGTTTTCGCTAGATCTTACCAGTTGCTGCCCTTAAAAAGGGCCCTGTGATTAGTAAATTATGAGAGGCCAGGTTAAGCAGGTCCTTCTTGCCATACTTCTCCAAGCCCTACAAGGCGCACATGCTTCACACATTCCTAATACAGGAATAAGGAGAACACACATTTGACACATTTACCTGACTACTGAACCACTTCCGAATATACACAGAACAGGAATGCAGTTTGAAGTAGGAAAAAAAAAAGATCCACTATCTAGGAAAATGTTTGTAATTATAAAATGTCAAGAAAATAAAGCTGTTGAAATAGGAAATGTAATCCTGGAAAATATATCTGGGCCAAAAATGCTTTCCTACATCTTTTGGGGAATGAATTTGGTAGTAATCAGCAAGTGCCTTGATAATTATACTCATTTACTGTAATTCCACATCTAAGAATTTATACTTTAAAAATCTGAAATGTGTTGGGACTGGAGAGACAGCTGAGTGGTTAAGAGCCTGACTGCTCTTCCAGAGGAACCAAGTTCAATTCCCAGCACCCACATGACAGCTCACAACTGTCTCTAACTCCAAGATCTGACACTCTTACACAGACATACATGCAGGCAAAACACCAATTCAAATAAAAAAAATAAATTACTTTTAGAAATATCTGAAATGTGGATAAACATTATTTCCCTGCCCCTTAATGTACACCTAAGACTTCGTGAGAAAGGGGGAAAGGTGCGAGCTCTTGAAAAAACGCATCTCTCTACTGAAAAGTACAAGAAACAAATGGACATTCACGTTCCCAGTGACATCAAAACAGTATAAACACGGACTTAACCCCTACCTGTCCAAGAGAATCTCTGCCTTTAGTTAAAACAGATCCCCCACATGCCCATAAGAAAGCAGTGAGAAGACTCCCCCAGACATAAAGATACAGGGAGAGGTGTTCTGCGGCTGCACACCCCAGAGGCTGAGCATGATCCTCGAACTCTGGATGTAGGCTTCCTTCAGGACTTGGTACTTAGGAAAGAACATGATAATGACAATCAGTGACTGCATTGTTAAACCTCTTAAACGGCTAATTTAGCTGTTTTAAGAGGTCATTTAATATTGAATTCATTTGTTCAAGTTTTATCTTAAGAACATGTGTAGTGATCACTTATGAAGAAATACATGAACTGGAGGAGAGGAGGAGGATGCTTCCCTTGCAGCAAGCTGCAGGTTCGGATCATGTGACTAAGGCCAGCTGCCCTCTAGTGGTGGAGGGCCACACTCACTCTGAGGCTTCTCAGAGATCAATAAGCTCTTTTTGTTTCAAGTTTTAAATCACAGAAAGTTATAAAGAGGCAACAAAGTTTCTAAAACCCTGTAGAAACTCTTAAATCCTGACCTCCGAATGAACTGAGGACATTCAGTTTAAAGGCCACTGCTTCATTATTTATTCTCAAATTCATTGTATAGATCAGTGTTTCTCAACCTGTGGGTTGCGACCCCTTGGGGACTGCCTAAAACTATCAGAATACACAAATGTTTACATTATGATTCATAACCGCAGCAAATCACAGTTATGAAGTAGCACAAAAATAACTGTCACCACAACATGAAGGACTGAATTAAAGGGTCGCAGCATTAGAAAGGTTGAGAATCACTGGTACAGGCAGCCAACCCCGGGTCTCAAGAAATAAGCAGGGCACGGTGGCACATGCTTTGAAACCCAGCACTCCAGGGACAGAGGCAAGCAGATCTCTGTGAGTTCCAGGCCAGTCTGCTCTACACGGTAAGACCCTACCACAAAGGAAAAAAAAGATCAGAAATCATTTACTTCCAACCATGAAAACTATATGAACCAAGAAGCTCAAGCCTCCACTATGTTTAAAGCCGATTAGACACCGACCTAACTGAATGAACCAACAATTTTTTCCCAACTCTCTCTCCAACCATGCCAGAAGCCTACCATGGTGGCTTCCATATTCTTCCCTCCACAAGTTTAGTCCTCATGATCTGTGCCAGGTCAACGTACTGAGACAGAATATGAGCTTTGAGGGTCTCCCTTGCACTCAATCATCAATGCTGCTGTCCCATCGGAAGGGAGACTGAGGAGACAGAGACTATAATTCACTCGGAAAATGAAGCGTCTACTCCTGTCTACCCCAGGACACCGCACACGACTGGCTGGGGAAACCAGCTCCCCTGGAGCTTATCTGGTGACTCACAGGGACCTCTAGGACTCTCGAGGAAAACAGAATATGTCATGAGAGGTAAAATCAAAGACCACAGACTCAGGTAAGGAATAGCAGCGGGTTCAATCTACATAGCATTTTAATGTTGCAAAGTTTTCCTTTGCCAATGGAGTGAAGAGCCTGCAGACTTTGACTCCAAGGAAACAGACTGAGACAGTAAGCGCCTGAGTCTGAGACCTGACAACCAAGTGGCAGACTCACTCTAGCACTACTTAATTCCCCATAGCATTCGTGAATCACAGGGGTGTGTGTGGGGCGTGATATCTAACCAGCAAATGGGCGGTGATCTTAGAGCTACAGGAGACTTTAATGGGTGAGAAGGGGAAGGCTTTTTTATTATTATTTTATTCGTTCATCCATTTTTTTGTTTTTTGAGACAGTGTTTCTCTGTGTAACAGCCCTGGCTGTCATGGAACTCACTCTGTAGACCAGGCTGGACTTGAACTCAGAGATCCGCCTGCCTCTTCCTCTCCAGTTCTGGGATTAAAGGCATGCGCCGCCGCCGCCGCCGCCGCCGCCGCCGCCGCCGCCGCCACCACCACCACCAAGCTTTTGTTTTGTTATTTATTTTTATTTTATGTGCACTGATATTTTGCCTGCATGTATGTCTGTGTGAGCGTGGCAGATTTCCTGGAACTGGAGTTACAGACAGTTGTGAGCTCCCATGTGGGTTCTGGGAATTGAACCTGTGTCCTCTGGAAGAGTAGCCAGTGCTCTTAACCAGCCCTGGGAAGGCTTTTTAAAACCTGACAGAGACTCATAGAACTTAAAAAGCAAAGAAGTCCCAAACCATTTTCTTTTTAAGTAACAGTCAAGCATGGTCACTCCTAGGGCTCCAGAGGTTAAAGTAGGAAGGTCATCAGGGGCTGGGGTGGAGGGTGGGGTGTGTGTGCAGGGCAAACCTAGCAACATTAGTTCCATGCTCAGAACTCAGATAACAATGGGAAGAGGACCAACTCCACAGATGAAGGGTGTGTAATAACACCCATCTACTTACTGATCCACTGGAAGGAAATTGTGTCACATGTCACTGGCAGAACAGATATTTTTACGTAGCTATATGGTTTCTTATTACAAATGTATTGTGTACAGAAAATACAGCGCCTGCCCCCCACCCCAAGGCTGCAGAAAGCAAATCAGAACCAGCAAAATGGCTCAGCAAATAAAGGTTCTTGTCTCTAAGGCTGATGACCTGAATTTGATCTGTGGGACCCACATGGAAGAAAATGAAAACCAACTTCCCCAAGTTGTCCTCTGACTCCCACACATGTGCACACACACAAGTACACAACTGTTTTTAAAAAAGTATAAAAAAAAACACCTTTGACAAATTTATGGGCATTTCAACATGAAATACACTAGATTGGATCTCTATGATAAATCTCTTTTCTTCATTTTATTTTTAATAAAAATTTTAGATTTAATGCCTATGAGGTTTTATGCCTGCATGTAAGTGTGCCACATGCATGACTGGTGCCCTTGGAGGTAGGAAGAGGGAGTCAGATCCCCTAGAACTGGAATTACAAATGGTTGTGAATCATCAGGTGGGTGCTAGGAGCACAAACGTAGGTCCTGTGCAAGAGCAACAAGTTCTCTTAACCACTGAACCATCTTTCCAGCCCCAAATACTTAAAATGCTTTGAACGTATGTTGCATCCACATGGAGGCCAGAGGACGACCTCCAGTGTCATCCTCAGGAACTGTCCACCTCTTTGGAGACAGAACCTCACACTGGCCTGAAGCTCACCTATTAGGGTAGACTGGCCAGCCAGCAGGCTCCAGGGATCCTCTTCTCCACCTCCCCAGTGCTGGGATGATGATGCATGCCACCATGCCCAAGAAATCAAATGGTGGTGGTGAGGATACTATCACTTTATCCTCATCATTATGGGGGCAGAAAAGGCCCAAGGGGATGACCTAAGCCCAACCCCTGGGACCCACATGGTAGAAGAAAAGAACAAACTCACCAAGATGCCCTCTGGCCTCCAAGGGAGCTATAGCACACGCAGGAACACAAACATATATGTACTCCCACATGGTAAATACATACAACACCAAGATCAATTCCAGCCATTCTGAGTCTCTTCGTATAATTTATGAATTTGTTAAGGAACATATGTGGTCCAGTACAGAAATAAACAGATACCATGTACCCATCTCATTTAGTCACGTGATCGACTCTACAAGCAGTGCCTAGAGAATTCGGAGGAAGAATCCAGCTATCTGTCTTTAGGATGTTGAGAAAGTCCCCTCCTAAGGAAAAATAACAGTGAACAGGCAGGCCCTTCTGTGAGATGCTCTCTAGCACATCCTTTAAAGTGTGGTGTTTACAAGGTTAAAAGGTTACAACAGACCTTTGTAAGACTATAACCAGCTCCCTGCAGGGAACCTTTTGGGAACTGTGCCTACAGAGGAACAGCACCAGGCAGGAACACACATCTCTATTTGTAATTATAAGTGCCAAGTCCTGTGAGAAAAGCTCTTTGGTCATTGAAGAGCAAGTATTTTAAGCATCTCCTGAGTTCTAAGAATTGTTTTCAAAGTGGGGTCATAAGCCGTGTGTGCACACATGTGCTTGCTTTTGGAACATTTGCAAAATGAGGTCATTGGGCTAAAGCATTAAAAGCCCTGCGGAGAGCTCTACCAGGGGCTCCAGGATCACGTTCTGGGATCCCACAGTATGTCCCAGAAGAGAATTATCTTGTATTATTATTGTTATTATTAGAATTTGGCACAATCTATATATTGTTTTTAAAAAGAATCAGGGAATTGGAAAGATGACTCAGCATTTAAAAGCACACACTGCTCTTTATGAAAACCCAGAATAAGTTTCCAGTGTGCGCACACACACAGCAGCTCAACCACCTGTAATGACAGCTCCAGGGGATCCAGCGCCCTCTTCCGACCTCTGCTGGCACTGCACTCACATGGTACACACACACACACACACACACACACACACACACACACACACACACACACACTCAGGAACACATACATATGCACACAATAAATATTTTAAAATAACAAAGAGTCATTTATAACTTGATTCAAATAGAAGAGACAGATTTCTCATAACTGTAAATATATGCACTGCCCTGAGATCTTGGCAAATTTAAACCCTGACTCAGCAGAGTAAAAAAAGCCCTTCTTTTGGGGTGGAGGTGGAGAAGTTGCTAAAATCACCTTCTGAATGTCAGAGAACAACTGAGTCAGGATCTATTTAATACTGTAGTAGATCACTGGGAAAAAAGAAAGAAAGAAAGAAAGAAAGAAAGAAAGAAAGAAAGAAAGAGAGAGAGAAAGAAAAGAAAGAAAGAAAGAAAGAAAGAAAGAAAGAAAGAAAGAAAGAAAGAAAGAAAAAAAAGAAAGAAAAGGCACAGGAACTTCAATCAGCTCAGGATCAGAGCTTATTTCCAGCACTGGTTTTCACGACTCCAGAATCTGCACTTTTCTCCCTGATACTGACTAGCCCCGAGATGACATGTCTGTTACAGAGGGTCTTCAAAAAAAAATCTTTCTGACCATCACTGCTTAGAACTGACCTCTGTTCATCACTTCTATGGTATAAAGTTCAAGAAGCCTGCATTCATTTATAGGGAACGTTACAACATCCATCTCTCAACTTCCGTAGGTCCTGAGAGGTTCCACTACACATAGTATGGCATTTACAAGGTGGTCATCAAAAAATGGATAGTACAGAGGCTGAGGATGAAACTCGGTTGATAGAATGGTTGCTGAGTATGCAAGATGCACCACATATTAAGAGGTATGGGGTTGGCACTCCGGAAGTGGAGACAAGCAGTCATAAGTTCAAGATCATCCTCATTGACATAGAAAGAGTTCAAGACCAGCCTAAACAACGTTAAATCCTGTATCCAAACACATAAAGTTATTCTAGTAATCTTATCCCATCATCAGGAACTAATGGTCATGGTTACCCTAGTCTTGTCTGGTAAGAGCTGCCTGACTGTCTACGGAATGACTAAAAAATGACATACACAGACAGGGTGAGGGCCTCCACAGAGCTGCCATGCAGGGACAATGAACTCCAGGCTGGGGCTGGCAGGTGGAAACCAATAGCATCTACTTGAGATTTTTACTCAAAAGTCTTACATTGTCTCAGGATATGCATATGAAGTTATGTGGTTGGGATTAACCACCTGACTATAGCCCTGTTTTATCAAGGTACAGGGCTTTCTTGATTTATAGTTATAATTTTCAGTACAAATTTACTTTCATTAAGATATCATAGTCAAACTAGGCCAAACTTGAACATTTATGGACAGAAAGGTAATAATAAAAGGTATCATGTATTTGATCCACAGGCCTGCCTGGTGCCACTTGGCCCAGGCAGGTGAAAAAGACACCACAGGGCAGCCTGGGTCCTCACAGCCCCAGGCTGGCTGAAGACATCCACAGGCCCGCCCAGCACCATTAGGGTGAACAAATGTATGGTGGAGAAATGAGAAAGAGGAACAGAATGGTTCATGTGCTGTAGAAAGAGTCAGAACTGACGAGGTGAAGGCGATGGGGAACAGGCTGATCTGAGTGGTCTATGCTGCCACATCTGGGTCCATGACCCTAGAGCAGCCAGGGTCTGTGTTGGTGACCATGGCCTCAGTAACCACTGAAAGCTGCAGATGTCCAGTGTGGTGGTATTGTGTTCCCCAAAATATTGTGTACTCTAATAAATTTATCTGGGGTCAGAGAAGAGACAGCCACTAGATACAAAGGCTAGAAAATGGTGGCACTCACACCTTTAATCCTAGCATTCCAGAGATAGAAATCCCTCTGGATCTCTGTGAGTTCAAGGCCACATTGGAAATAGCCAAGCATGGTGACACACGCCTTTAATCCCAGAAAGCCAGCCTTTAATCCCAGGGAGTGGTGGTAGAAAGCAAAAAGATATATAAGGCGTGAGGACCAAAAACTAGAAGATTTTGGCTGGTTAAGCATTCAGGCTTTTGAGCAGTAGTTCAGCTGAGACCCATTCCAGATGAGGACTCAGAGGCCTCCAGTCTGAGGAGACAAGACCAGCTGAGGATCCGGCGAGGAGAGATAGCTGTGGCTTGTTCTGTCTCTCTGATCTACCAGCATGGACCCCAATAACTCGCCTCAGGTTTGATTTTATTAATAAGAACTTTTAAGAATCCTGCTACAGTCCAGGGACTGGTCAGCTGCCCAAGTCAATGTTAGTGTCTGGGAGCCACGCTGCCACTGGGCCCTGCTGATCTGAGTGGCCTGTGCGGACACCAGGGTTATGTCTGGGTCCATGGCCCTACAGAGGTCAAGGTCTGAATTGATGTCCATAGCTCCTCCTACCACTGAGGGGTGTGTGGATGCCCAGGAGTCTGGTCAGCCACCCAAGACCATGTGGTGTCCGAGGGCCATGCTGTCTCTGTAGCCATACTGATCTGGGTGGTCTGCACTGCTACCTAGGTCATGGGATGTCCAGATCTAAGCTGCTGCTAAGGGCCACGTCTGGGTCCATAGTCACACTGCAGCTGGAGTCTGTGTCGATGTCCACAGCCTGTGCAACCACAGAGGGCCATAGGAACCATGCATGTCAAAATCCGAGGGCCATTTTGAGCTGGCCCTGCCCCTCATTCAACACTGTAGCAGGAGAGCTGTGCCCCACCCCACACACACACTCGTGATAAATGGCCCCATCCCTCGCCATGGGTGTGGGAGACCTAGCCCTGGTGGCATGGGTATAGGAAAGCTGGATCTGCCCCTTGCCTGAGGGAGGTGGTCCTAGCAGCCTGGATTGACTATGACTAGTTCAGCTACCATCCAGGCCCACATCCTGGGCCTTGGGTTGGCCCACCCTAACATCTACCCCATCTATAACCTGCTGGAATGCATGCAAGGACCATGCAAAGTCCTGAAGAATGCTAGCCACAGGACCTCCATGACTCAGGGCAACAGCAGGAGATCCAAGAGTTGTTTTGGTGAGTGTCCAATGATGACGGTGTGCTAGAGGCCTTGAACCAGACCAAAGACTCATTGCAATGAGCATTTGCGGGTGGGGTTAGCTGGACAAAAGAGTACACTGTGTGACATGCCACAGTTCCCAATGCAACTAAGACAAATGAAGAGGTGTTGAAGAGGCGGGAAAGACAGGAGTGATGTGGGGGTTTTGTTTGTTTGTTGTTTGCTTTGTTTTTAATTAATTGAGGGGGTTCTTTTGAGGAGAGATGCTACAGAGATTAGGACAGATATGGAAGCATTGGGAGGTCAGCGGAACTAGGGTGTATGATGTGAAATTCTCAAAGAACCAATGAAGAACTATGTTATATTTTAAAAAAAGAAAGGTATCATGTATTTGCTTCAGATTTGAGAAACGGTCATGCATCGTAGTCATGGTGGTGGGCCTGGCCAGGGACCAAAGAGGGATGAGGGAACTGTATCTACAGGAGAGCCTGGCTGTGTGACCCTCTTGGGCAAAGAAAGGCCGTGAGTAGAAACACTGGGTACAAACAGGCAACAGAAGTACGAGCAGTCCCAGAATCCTGCGATCAGTAGCCTGCTATCAAATTCGTATATTCTAAATCTGACACTATTAGGCAAAAGGATGATGTTAAAAGTCTCAGGTTTTTGTCCGATCTAAAGCTCTGATGGTCAGTATTTACTAGATGTTGTTCATCTAACAGTAAAAACTTTCTCTGATCCCTGCCGTGTACCCACACCCTTGAGTCCTGGCCTTTGATCTTGTTTGAGACAGGGTTCCGAGCTATCCTTGGAGCTTCTGAGAAGCCACCTGCGTCTGCCTCTTACCTCACTGTAGGAGTGCTGGGATTAAAGACGAGAGTCTCTACAGCTTGCTCTACACAGGTTCTGGTGATCTGAACTTGGGTCCTCATGCTTTCACAGAAGGTATTTTACTCCCTGATCCATCTCCCCAAGTCACCGATAAAATACTTTAGAATATGATCTCTGTACGGGGAAATAGTGAAAGGGGTCCCTGGCGGTGAGCATGCTGCTCCCCACATCCCTGCTGCAGGTAGAGTAGAGTTAGGTCTGTTTGTTGTGTGTGGTTTGTTTTTGTTTGTATGGTTTTGGTTTTTGTCTGAGACAGTCTTACTATGCATGCAGTCCAGGCTGGCCTAAGAACCCTTGCAGTTCTCCTGCCCATGCCTTCAGTTGCTGGATTCCAGGCACTACACCATAAGAGCTGTCCACAAGTGGACAGGTGTAGGTTTGAATGTTAGCACCCGACTTCATGGTTCTGTAACATGGGCAGGTTATCGGGGTCCTTTTGGCTTCCTCTTCTTCAGCTTTAAAGATAACTATTTTTTTAAGGTTTATCTCTATGTGTGTCAGGGTTTTGTCTACATGTGTGTAAATGTGTGCATGGTGCCTGCCAAGGTACCACAGGATCCCCTGGACTAGACAGTTCTGAGCCACCATGTGGGTGCTAGAAGTAAACCTAGGTTGTCTGCAAGAGTGGTTAAGTGAGGACTCAAGCTGGGTGTAAACTCTGTAAGCCAACAAAAGGCTTTGAAGCTTTTTGAATGGACCAGAGGGAGGATGGTACTTAGGTGTCTGAACCAGGGCCATGTGGACTAAAACGAGAAGAAAAACTCAGTACCAACCTGCTCATAATAATTCCATCAGGGCAATGTCCGTGTCCCACCCCTGGCATGTAATACAGCTAAATCTGTCAGTACATGGCCAGGCCAGGCTAATGACAATTCTTCCCTCAGGTTTTCTAAAATTTCAGTTTGGGGAAAGAATATTGGTTTCTCTCGGACTATAAGTATAAAGAACCATGTCTACAGACCAGTCTTGGCCATGTGTTCTCTTCCAACGAGAAGAAACCCCTCTTCAGTAATTAACAAAGCCAACCCTGGGAGACAGACAAAAGCAGGAGAGAAAGGAGAGACCGGCCAGCATACCGCCATTTCAACTCCTAAAACTCACTTCAGTTTGGTTGAGTAAGAAAACAAAAACAGACGAGCAACAAAAGCCCCTGGTCCTCTTTGTCTAAGCTGGACTGTGTGAATCTTCATCACTAGGAACAAAGAAAACCGTGGCCTGACATGAAGGATAAAGTGTGCCATCCCTGACCAAGTGTGCCAAAGGTCACCAGCGCCGGCTCACCCGGGGCTTGTTCTGGCCCTTCCTCCCCTCTAGACCTCATCTAGGAAACTAGGTTAAACCTCTTTGCTACCAGGTATTCAGGATTCCCGTAGACCGGCGAGCTGAGTCACGTGTGCTTAATCAGGTCTTGCTGCCATGGCTAACCCCTGCCCCTCCCTCCAGCACCACATGCAGAAACTTCAACACCTTCAGGTCTAGAGCCGTCACCTCCGCCAAGTGCAAGCGGATGGGGCTTCGGGCTATGCATGGCACAGAGCTTGGAGGGCACAGAGAGCATGGCCTCCGTAAATGACATTCATCTACCAAAAGAAGTCTTTTATCACAAATGGACAAGAAAAAAATTCTACTTTCTTCTCACCAGCCAATCACCATTTACCTGGCTAATTTTGAATTATAATTTTCTTTAATTTTTTTCAGGGATGTGGTTATTTTATTTATTCTACCCATTATAATATTAATTGAACTCACCCTAAGAATTCATGTTTTTAAACCCCAGTCCTGGAGTTTCAGGAGAGAATCAAGATGATCACAGGGAAAACCACTCAGTTCAAAATTCTAACAGTTCAGTCTTAGGATATTTACACATCACTTGGTTTGAGTTATGAAGTTCCTTTGGCTTTAAGAAAACATTCTGTTTCCTTCACTATGAGGAATGCCCCTCAAGGCTGGCGGCACCTTCTTAGCAGGTCTTCGTTCTTAGTTTCTTAGCAGTTATCTGTGACTGTGTGGAGCTAAGTGGAGAAGAGCTCATCAGGATAATTTCAACAAAGAGCTGGTACCCAATTATGACAGGAAGGAGGCAGACGGTGATGCCACTGCTCAGTGCCCTTGAGGCCGATAGGTAAGGAGCTTAGCCAAGACTCAGGAGTGGAAGCCTACATGAGGAAAAGTATGAAGCCAGGCTGGGAGCTTACAGAGAAGAAACACACATGCAAACACATGGACATACACAGACACATGCACACACATATACATGAGACACACAGACACACATGCATAAACACAAAGAAAAATAAACATTTGTACACAGACACATATGCACATACAGAGACACAAAGAAATGAACATGTATGCACACAGGCACACACACAGAGAAATAAACACAGATGCACACGGAAACACATGCACGCACAGACAGACAGATACACACACACAGAGACAGACAGACAGACAGACAGACACACACACACACACACACACACACACACACACACACACACACTTTTAAGAGAAAAGAAAAAGAACAAAGCCATAAGTTGCTCTTTCTGGCTGTGGTGGTGGTGAATTTCCCACAATGCCCCTGTGGCTTTAGACACTGGACCCTTTTTTGACCAGTCCTCGGTCATCCTTACAGCCTCTTGTTTTGGACTTGTTTTCTTCCATACGAAACTACAACGTGAGAGCTGTGCAATGCCACCTATGCCATGAATAGAAACAGTATGTGACTGTGAGTCACCAGCTACAAGAAACTGTGTTCGCCTTAGTGGAAAACTCGGAAAATTAATAATTAATAGAACACTTGGAAAGTGTCCGAAAAGAAGGAAGGAGGGTGGTTGGGTAGGTAGGTAGGTAGGTAGGTAGGTAAGCCAATTTAGCTCAGCTGAGTCGTATCTCCACGGGCCAAGGAAGGACTGATGTGTGGTTGAAGCCATGGCTAAATGTAAGCTCCGGGCTAGCCTGAGCTACATTAAGATCCTGTCAGAAGGGAAGAGGAAGTGAAGAAATGAATCATAGGTTTCTATGTTAGGACTGTATTTGAAAAGAAGGGAAATAAGAATTACTTTCTTTCTAACTGAAAACTGTATATAGGGAAGTTGCCCATTTCAGATTTTTTTTAACCAATTTACTATTAAAGGTAATTTTTAAATAATTATAAAAGTCATCATTTTGTCACTAGTATTTGAGGAAAGAAAAAGAATTTTGGCAGCAGAATGTGAGCTAATTCATGATAGGCCCAGGCATTTGTAAAGCTCTAGCAGTTCCTGGGACAGTGGACCCAGGTCCAGATGGTACTGAGCAACACTCTAAGTCACAGAAGACACACGATGGGTGTGAATTTGTCACTGCTGTGCTTTTATACATGAGCAGAAAATATCTAGCAGATAAAAGTAAGTAAAAGGGCCAATAAAAAAAACCAACTTCCAAGATAACTGCATAGAGGTCAACTTTTCTCTTCCCTCAATTCAACCAAATCCAGCGAGTGTTTCTGGGCATATGTCTGTGCCAAGAACTGCCAGTAGCTGCCAACAAATAATAGCCAAACAGCTTGCCTGAGGTGTGCATCTTGGAGGACTCCCGCTACCCGGGGGCCCAGTGTCCTCAGGCCCATCCACTCATCAAAACAACTATAAAGGAGTGGGTGGGGTGGAAGGCAGACCATGACATACTTCAGAAAAATTCGACCTTTAAATGTACTTAAGTATCCTAACTAGCATTAAAAACTCAATAGTTTTATAGAACCTTTTACTCCAATAATACTACGTCTAAGAAAAAATACATCCCGACAGAGATGCTATAGCTCTAGTCACAGTCCTGCATTTTTATTCCTCCAGTGAGGAGGATGAGCCAATCAGAGATGAGGCAGAAGGAAGAAACACTCTCCAAAGATGGGAAACCAGGAGAAGGAATAGTAGACGTGCAATGGCCCAGATATGCCAGTGGTAAGTGGAACATGTCACAGCAGAAGGAACCTGCATCTTTATTTCTAATCATCATTAAACCCAGGTGCATGTTTCACACTGAATCCTATCCTCATAGAAGATATAATGGCCATCTGCTTGAATGCATGATCACAGTAAAGCCACTGATCAAATTGTAACAAATCCTGCTAAAAGCAGATTTTTTTTCCTTTGGGGGTTCAGATATCACCAAATTATGATCCCTACGAAATACAGTAGTGATGCGGAATACAAATACATCTTGGCGGCTGGGCTCTTGTTTTTCTTCCTAATGGCCAAGTGTCAAGAAAAAGGAAAAGGAAATGAAATTGTCAATATACTTATTTAGCATAGATATTATCAAGGTTATGAGCACTGATTTGAAGGGTGGGGTGTGACTCTGAGACATGTTTGCCTCGCATACACGAGGCCCCGGACCTGACCCCAAGCATGGAGTATTCAAAGACAGAACCTGTAAGCTCTCTCACCTCCCTACTCATCCATCCATTGACCACATCCTACATTAGCCTCAGCTCGAAAAAAGAAAAAATGGAGGAGGGGGGGCACACAAAGGGGACATGCCCTCTCTGAGTCATTCCGGGCAGCATTCTTTGCTTCCTGATTCATTCAAGTCTACGGAAGGCCTGCCTGAAACAGGAGTGTAAGAGGAGCTCTAAGACCTATCAGATGATAGAGGAGAGGTTAAAAATAGAAAGGAGCCACTACTCATTAGAAAGACACAGGTGCAAACAAAACGAGAAGAGCGTTTGGTCACACCATCAGCATTCCTAAAAGACACCATAAATAGGCCTACAAGAAACTAGTGACATCAGACTCCTGACAGCTCCAAGCCACGTGGACTGCCCCTCCTCCACGGGCAGCCTCCGCTCCTCTCCCTCTACCTCCACTAGAAGAAGCTCCCGCTGCCCTCACACACAGCAGTACCGGGCAGCACTCAACCTACACGGTCAGTCACTGCAGAACTCTTCAGACCTCAGGGTCACAGGAAGCTCCAAACAAAGCCTTCCTGGGGATCCTCTTAGAGCTCTCTTGCACTGGAGGCCAACTTTCTGTTCTAGGTTACCCAGCTGAACAATCGTGTGCCTTCCTATATTAAGACACATGGGACAGCAGAAAGAACGCTAGACCATTTTACAGGGAGACAGACCAAGGCTGCATCTAACATTGTCTCCCCTCCTGTCTTACTGGCGGCCTTAAGAGACTGGCAATCTCCCCGAGCTCCAGTCTGCTCTTGTGAGGACTAAGGCTGCCACCACAGGGGTATGGAGAGATCAGCAAAAGTCCTGGCAAGAGGCCCCTGTTCTCCATGCTAGGCCAGCTGTTCTCATCCTTCCCATCCCATCCATGTGCTGACCACACATGGCTCCTGCCTGTCCAGCAGCCTTTGTGAAGTGGATGCTTCACAAAGGCAGAGGTCATAAGCTCACGGGGTATCGACAGTACGAGGTTAACAAGACTTGCCCCCGATGAAGCCATCTTCCCAGCTCTGCAGACAACAGACTAGGGTGCCTCCCGGCTCCGCAGAAGCCGTGTATTGTAAAGGCACTGGCCCCCGATCTCTCCTCTTCGCCTCGGATCCTATCAGCTCAGTGAAGACGGGAACCGAGAGTGACACACTCATTGTTAAGTGCTGTTAAGAAAGGGCTTTCGAATATGTTTTTAGTGGGAAATAGGCCAGAAGACCTGCTCCAACCTGGCCGCGAGCCTTATTGCTTTCACGGACTGCCCAGGCCAGCAGTCCGGGCTTCTGCTGCATTTGCTGCAATGTGAGCCCCGACCTGCCTCACTCCAAGGGTGGTAAGGCCTGGTGCGGTTACTGCCCCTCACGGTACCAGCTAGGCAGCTTTCAATGACATCATTTCAAACAGCTGGACTACTGGTGAGACAGACATGGGAATTCTTCCTGCCCTTCTTTGCCTCGGCAGCAGATAGACGTCCAAACAGAACAGAGTTCCCAGGGAGCCAGGAGAAACAGTGGCAAAGCGTGTTTTTCTCTCTGAAAATCCTTCCTCGGGAAAGAGTAGCACCTCCAGCCTGGGCAGTCAGGAAGGGTCCTGAGGGTGGGCGCCAGGCACTTGGAGTGTGCTGCTGTGTCTTGTCGGGAACCCAGTCTGCATTCTGACTCAGAGCACACTGTCAATTAGGAGCCTTGATGATGGTGGCATGTTGCTCAGTAACGGAAGTATTGTTTGGATCAAACTATTGTAGCAAGTGTTTTTTGGCAGGTAGGTCCTGTTGGTACAGAGCCAGGCACACACACTGACAAGTCTCAGAGTAACTGGTACAAAATTGCCACAATTCAGAGGTTCAGATTAAACAGTGACTCCGATTATGGGGCAGTGTTCTCTAGACATTCTACGGCAATTACCAAATAAATTACCACTGGAGAAAAACATTATTGCTTAAACTGGTCTCTGATGTTCTAGCTCAGGAGCTCTGCCTCTAGAACTCGGTGTGAAGAACACACCCAATTCTTTAACTAGAAACAGCCCTTTTGGTTTGCTGAGATGTTCCGCTCTTTAGCACAGGCTGTCCTCAAACTGGCTGTCATTCCCCTTTCTTAGCCTCCTGGTGCTGGGATTAGAGGTAAGAGTCCGCCACCCTGCCCTGCTAAAAACAGCAGTTTTGTCTGTTTGTTTTCCTTACATTTTATTTCTTTACTTTGTGTGCATGCACCACAGTTCAGGTGTGAAGGTCAGAGGACAAGCTGCAAGAGAGGTGGTTCTTGCCTTCCACCATGAGGGTCCAGGGGATCGAAATCAGGTTGACAGCATGACCACAAATGCCTTCACCTGGTGAAGCATCTCATTGGCTCAGAGGAAAGAATTTAGCCTCAGCCCTAATTCTGGGTCTGTCAGCAGCCAGCTCTTGGAGCAACCCACCTGGCACTGGTTTTCTCTCACATCAAGTACAAGCACACACACTTGCTGGGCTCTCATCCTCCAGTCTGCTCTGTTGGTCTGTGACACGTTCTCTGGCCTGCACGCACTCACGCACACACACACACATACACACACCACGTAATTTTTAAATATTTGAAAAGATGAAGTAACTGAAGACGACACCTAACATTGACCTCTGACCTCCACACACACAGAAACACATACATGTACACGCACCACCCCTCCACACACATGCCTTCCAGAAACCCACTAGCTCTCACCACCTCCAGCAACAGCAGTCACAGATAGGTCCCCACCCCAAGGCTTACCCCAGGAAGTGAACTGTGAGGAAGATGTTCAAGACCTCCTGAGGCAGTCTGAGTAGCTCAGCTCTCCAAATCTTTCCTGTCTAAATTTGTAAAAGTACAAGTATTCATTAAACACTAGATTCTGTCCCTGGGACGATAGCATTTTCCCCTCACCACCGAGACCTCTGAGGAGGCAGTCCCCAGGTGTATACTACACACATATGCTGATTTTGCCGGCCTTGGTGCAAAATTTGTAATTTTAAACTACTACGGATGCCTATAATTATTTTTAAACTATTATGGATGTCTACATTATTTAATCACATGTTACTGGTCCACTCTGATGTATTTGATGCCAAGGCCCTGAATAAGGAAGTTAACATCCAAGTTTGACATTGCTGCTATGAGAAAATACCCCTGCCCTTTAACACCTGTGTAACATACGCACACACTTTCTAGGTGCTCATCCCAATGTCCCCATCCCATGGCATGCATATGAAGTCAGGGGACAGCCTCGGGTGTCAGCTGTAGCCTTCTGCTTTGAGACGGGGTTCTCTGTTTCCCCACTGTGTATGCCGCACTGGAAGCCGCACACGTCCACGGAGTTCTCTGTCTGCCTCCCATCTCCCCACAGGGGTACTGGGGTTACAGCTACAAGTATGCATCTGGCTTTCTGTGTGGGTTCTGGAGTTCTAATCTCAGGTCCTCGCATTTGCAAGGCAAGATACACACTGCGCCATCTCCCCAGACCTGCCTTGGGGCTGGGAAGAGGGCCCAGAAGGATAAAAGTCTTTGCTGCCTACGCACGAAGAACTGAGTTCCAATCCTCCACACCCACACACAAGCTGGGCATGGCAGCGTATGCCTGTAACCTCACATCCGCAGGACTTGCTGGCCAGCCATCCATTCTAGCTAGCTGAATTACTGAGTACCAGGTTTTCTGAGATACCCTGTCTAAAGGGGGAAAAAAAAACCAGGAGGAAAGCAATAGAGGCAGACACCCAATATTGATGCCTTGCCTCTGTAGGCTCACACACAGGAATGCACACAAACACACACTCGCGCATGTACACACACATCAATGAAACTATTTTTCAAGATTTATATGTATGTTAGTGTTTCACCTGCACCACATGACCACGTGCATGCCTGGTTCCCATGGAGTACAGAAGAGGATGCCAGATCCCTTACAACTGGAGTTGGTCCTGGAACTCAAACCTGGGTCCTCTGTAAGAATAGCAAGAGCTCTTAACCACTGAGCCATCATGCCAGCCCCTCCCCCAACTGCTTTTATAGGGTGTTCTTTTTCCTGGAGGGATGTTTATAACTGCAGTATTGTGAAAAGCAGAACTGCCTGCTCAACAAACCCCGACTAAAGTTTTTCTTTAATCAGCTTTCAGGAGGAAGACGCTGCAGAGGACAATACGAAGTGTGTTCTGGATTTCCGCCCACCTATGTCCGCCGCACTGGCTGCACTCTACCATCATGTGGGGTCTACACAAGGCTGCCCCCAGACCATGAGGTCACTCCCGGTGCACCTGTGCGTCATCTGGGCAACCATCAGCGTATCCTTTACGTTTACGTTTCCCACCCCACCTTAACTTCTAACATTAGTGCAGATGTGCCTGACCCACAGGCCACACGGAGAACCACATACTCAGCCTCCTCTACTTTAAAAATGTTATTGCTATCCTTAATGGCCTTCTTAAAAAATGAGACTACTCTTTGGAAAGGAGTGCTGACATTTCAGATAGGTTTTTTAGCAGTGAGACACAAAGGAGAGGATTTTTCCCAATGTGGTGGTACAAGCCTACGGTCCAAGCAATGGAGAAGTCGAGGCTTGAGGTCAAGGCCAGCCTGGGCTACAGGAGACTAAAAAACAAAAAGTTTTTCTGCTTGCTTCTCAATCTACAAAGGTAACTTAGCTCATCAGAACGTGTTCTTCCCCTAAGAATGGTACCAAAATCAAACACAATAAACTAGATACAATTTATTTCAATCCTCAGGAATCACTTCCCACATGCTGGCTGGCACCCAGGCATTGATGAACCCATACCAGGAGAATGTCATTCCTTCCTACTATGGGTGTAAACAGACACAGCTGCTGTACATAAGTAGACAGTCAGTCCATGACCAAGAGGGTAAACTGAGATCTGGAGGGAGCCACTCAGAAGGACCAGGAGAGACTTGATTCAAGACAAGGCCTTTGGGATGGGTGTTCAAGGAGACTATGGGGCTGCCGATTTCCCAACGTCCACAACAACTTTTACAATGCCTGTGCAGTTTACTGCCTGCCCCACAAGCTCCATCTGGACCTTGTCCCCAGCCATTTCAAGAGTGATCAGGAACTACATGCTAATTTGAATTCTAGGCTGACAGGCTCTCTGGTTTACCTACCTTTGGACTTCCAAGTATTCACCCAATGGTTCCCACTTAGAAATCCCTTGGAGTAAATGATATAGAGGCTGTATGTAGAAACAGGTACTGAATCCCAGGGGCACCCACAGGTAGGGGGAAGATCAGCGGCAGCTCCAACTCTCTGAAACCACAAGCCCAATTAAACGCTTTCTGTCACAAGCTGCCTTGGCCATGAAGTTTCTATCACAACAAGAGAAAAGTAACTAATACAACCTCTTCATTAGAACTGAATTATGTAGATGGTAGCTGGTGTAACACTTCCTTTGGTGAGCTGATGTGTGGGTTACAGACCCCCACATCATGATCTACCCCCAGCCTCTCTTGCCTACCAACTATAGAGACTATTGTCCTGTCTCCCATGAACGCAGTTTGTTAGACTCAGTCTCACACTCAGCTGGACTGGGAGCTCATACTTGACATCCCAGCACTCAGGAGGCTGAGGCAGGAGACTGACACAAGTTCAAGGCCAGCCTGGGCTACAGAGAAAGTTATAGGCCAATGTGGGGCTACACAGAGACACTGTCTCGAATTCAAACAGAAAAACTATAGTAAGTTTAGAAAGCAATGCAGAATCCATGTCAAATGGCCCCCAACTGAAACTGAAGTCCATTATTCTTGGAGAATATTTTCCAAATAAAAGTACCGAAAGGGAAATGTTTTCACTATAATAAGCTGTGAGCATTTTCATCGATGAGTTTTCAACTTCCACCGGTTGAATCATACTACATTCCATGACGGAAGCTGAACAACTAGAGTGACAGCTGATTTCTACCATCCGAAAGCTTCAGCATCCTAAACGCTCAGGATAGGACAACCTAGACACCGCTAGCTGCCTGAGCTTGGGGCCATGAGAAACCTAGAACAAATCAAGATAGAAATTCGAAGATGGCGGAGACAAGCAGACGCAGGTAGGCCTGTGGCAGAGGCCCTCGGAGGTAGACGGGCCGGCGGCGGCAGCAGCCAACAGGGACATTTAGACCCGGTGGCAGCTGGCGGGGATATTCAGGCCCAGCGGCGGCCCACAGAGGTGGACAGGCCCTGTGGCAGAGATAAGTAGACGGAGGTGGACAGCCCGGCGCCGGCGGCCGACAGAGACATTCAGGCCTGGCAGCGGCCCACAGAGACATCCGCGGCGGAGACAGGCGGACGCAGGTCGGCGACCCATGGAGGTGGACAGGCCCGGTGGCAGCGGCCGACAGGGACATGCAGGCCCAGCGGCAACCGGCAGAGACATACAGCCTGGTGGCGGCCCGCAGAGGTGGATGGGCCCGGCAGCAGTGACGGGCAGGGGTAGGTAGGCCTGCGGAGGCAGCCGGCAGAGATATACAGGCCTGTTGGCGGCCCACAGAGGTGGACAGACCCAGCGGTAGTTGACAGGGACATACAGGCCCGGAGGCAGAGACAAGTGGACACAGGTGGGCCTGTGGCGGCGGGCCACAGGGGTGGACAGGCCTGGGGACAGAGAGGGGTGGACGCAGCTTGGAACGGGGACGCCCCTAGCCCCAACACCTGGGGAAGAGGCTATCTCCGTGGGTCAGAACCAGGGCCAGTCTGGGCACTCCGTCTGGGGACAACCCAGGGCCCAACTGCTGATCCTGTGAAACCCAACAACTTGGAGGTGTTGTTGAGACTACCCTGCTCAGCTGAAACCCATCTGGGGGAGGATTCAGATGCCTACAGTTTGAAGTCTGAAGAAACAAGATCAGCTGAGGAGTTGACAAATGAACAAAACGTGACCTGTGAACACAGAAGAAGGCACTACCCAGCCACTAAACCAGATCACCAGAATCATAAGTATATAATTCACCGACTGAAATCAGCTGTCCCTGAAGAAACAGCCCAATAGCACCAATTTAATCAAGAACCCCTACTAAACCAAGACTAAAAATTAGAACAAGAGAGGCACTGTCAGACACAGACACCACCTGCACTGCACAGAGGAAAAGATGAGTAGACGCCAGTGCAAAAATACAGGCAACAACATAAAGACCTATATGGCAACATCAGAACCTAGTGATTCTACACCTGCAAGACCTAAACATACCATGACAGAAGAAATCAACCCTAAAAATGACTTTAAGAAGATGATAGAGGCCCTTAAAGAAGAAATAAAACATTCCCTCAATGAGGAAATAAAAACTTTCCTTAAAGAGGAAATGAAAAACTGCCTTAAAGAGGAAATAAAAACTTTCCTTAGAGAGGAGATGAAAAACTCTCTTAAAGAGGAAATAAAAACTTCCCTTAAAGAGGAAATGAAAAACTCCATTAAAGAGGAAATAAAAAACTCCCTTAAAGAAATGGAAGAAAAAACGAACAAAAAATGGGAAGAAATCAAATCAAGCCAAGAAAAAGCAATTAAACAGATGAAAGAAACATTCCAAGATCTGAAAAATGAATTTGAGACAATAAAGAAAACACATGCTGAGGGAATGCTGGAAATAGAAATCCTGACAAAACAAACAGGAACTACAGAAACAAGCATAACCAACCGATTGCAAGAGATGGAACAGAGAATCTCTGACACTGAAGACATGATAGAGAAAATAGATTCGTCAGTCAAAGAAAATACTAAAGACAAAAAAGTCGTAACACAAAACGTCCAGGAAATTTGGGACACCATGAAAAGACCAAACCTAAGAATAATAGGGATAGAAGAAGGAGAAGAATACCAACTCAAAGGCACAGAAAATATATTCAACAAAATCATAGAAGAAAACTTTCCTAACCTAAAGAAAGAAGTACCTATGAAGATACAAGAAGCTTACAGAACACCGAATAGGCTGGATCCAAAAAAAAAGTCCCCTCGCCACATAATAATCAAAACACTAAACACACAGAACAAAGAAAAAATATTAAGAGCCGCAAAGGAAAAAGACCAAGTAACATATAAAGGTAAACCCATCAGAATAACACCAGACTACTCAATAGAGACTATGAAAGCTAGAAGATCATGGACAAATCTCATGCAGACACTAAGAGACCACGGATGCCAACCCAGACTATTATACCCAGCAAAACTCTTAATCACCATAGGCGGAATAAACAAAATATTCCAGGATAAAACCAGATTTAATCAATACCTGTCTACAAACCCAGCCCTACAGAAAGCACTAGAAGGGAAAATTCAACCCAAAGAAGCTAAACACATCCATGAAAAATCAAGCAATAGATAATCCCACACCAACATACATCACAGAAGGACAACACAACACAACCACAAAAAATAACAGGAATTAACAATCACTGGTCATTAATATCCATCAATATCAATAGTCTCAACTCACCTATACCTGGCGATCTCTGAGCAGGCTTCAGATTTTGACAGTTGATGAAAGATACAACAAGCATTAATGTGTGGGTGAAAAGCTTGGTGAAATTCTGAGTGAAGTTTTAGTTAAAGTTGGTTGAACTTGGGATTGACTGGGAGGCCAAAGATTTAAAAAGCAGAAGATTCTCTCAAGACACAAGTTGTGTGATAATAGTGTGTTTTGTGTGTGTGAATGACAATTTGTAAATGTTGAATTCTAGGCTTTGACAATCATTGTCAGTGCAGATCAAGCTGATGTTGAGAAAGATGCATCACAAGCACAGGCTGGAGGCTGGGGGCTAGATGGTTTTGAGGAAGAGGTCTTGGTGGACTCTTTCATGGAGCAAAGGGAAGCAATGCCTTCTGGGAAATGAGCTAAGTTTTAATCTAGTCTTTAAGATTAGAAGTCGAAAACAAAAATATTAAGGAAAGGATAACCTAATTGATCTTTGAAGTACTGTTATATGGAATTGAGTGGGACTTTTGAGGCCTTTCTTCCAGAAAACAAGGACTTGGTTGTCAGGCCTATGTTAGGCCTAAACCTTGGTTCCATGTAGTTGTACTTAAATCATTTCAATGGAAAGTGTCTTAGTGACTGGAACTTCTAGTGCAGTTTGGAGTTCTTCCATTTGAAAAATGTGATATTTGCATGGGATTGTTTGAATTTTGTTTTCTAGTCCCTCCCCATCACCACCCTCATAGTCTGAAGGTAGATTTTTCTTTCGATAAAGGAACAAAAAAAGTGAACATCTTGTTTGTAAATGGGTATCTAGTAGCTAGCGGTAAACTTGAAATGGTAGAATTCTTTAAAGCCTAATTCTAGGTAGCCTTAAGAAAATGTATCTTAATTATTTTTGAACCTGTATTCACCTTGTTTTTTTCAAATATCTTAAGTTATATTTTCTTTTTCAGAGCTGCTTCTTATTTGGGGCTACTTTTTTTTTTTTAATTGAGGCGTAATTCATAAAAGGGTATATTGTTTTGATGAGACTTTTTACAACTGTGGCTGGATGTCTTTCTTTAGTCTTCCAAGAAGGGCCATTTTACTTTTTTAGAGTTACTTTTTAAAGTCATGAGATCAACAACTTGGACTACTGTGCATGTAAGTGCTAATGTAAATTAAAGCCCAAGTTGACCTCCAGCAGCAGTTCATTCTATGTTGACAGTGAGAGAACACTTTGCCTGTTAGGATACTGTTACTCGTGGACTGAAATGCTGAAGAAACCCCTCCCCCTATTTTGTTTTTTGCAAAAATCAAGGTATATTCTAGGGTTTCCTGGTTGACCTCAACAGATAAACTGAGATGATAGTCTTAGTTCAGAATTGATCTGAATGTAGATTTACAGTCTACGTGTACAGCTGGCTAAGTGAGATCGCTTTCACAGTTCTGCATGTATCCCATCGGCTCCCCATTAGTCACTGAACTCTTAAAACTGGTATTGTAACATTACCACAATGTTTTGCGCCAATTTTATAAACTTTACAGTGCAATATGTGTTCCTTTTCTGAGGCAAACCAAAGGTATATTTCTCAAGGTTCTGCTGCTATCAGCAGCATTGATGGAGGATTTTTTATACATTTGTAATAGATAGATAGAAATAAACCAGAAAAAAAAGAAGAAGAAAAAAAAAGTGGTGGAGGAAAAGGTGAACACTGCAAGAATACTCAAAAGGGCTGAGAGTTGCAAACGCCAAGAATGGCTTTGCATAGTAAATGGAATAGAACAGCTCTGAACTATAGCTTACTTTTCCTGGTTTGGTCTGACAGAATGATTGAATGCTTTTGTACAAAAATCAGAGCCTTAAAAACAAGGATTTGGTGAGATTGTAAAATGGTGTGCCACTTTGGCAAAACAGTTTGGTGGTTGGTCAAAATGCAAAACATTGTTACTCTGTTACTCAACAATTCTACCCTTAGGAATATATCCTCAAACTACTGAAAATGTGCACCTATGAAACATGTACATGAAGGTTTACAGCAGTGTGTTGCTAATAGTAAAAAAGTTAAAACAACTCAAATAGCTATCAAATACTGGAGAGAAATAAAATGTGGCTTATTCATACAATAGAATATTATTAAGACATAAAAATGAATGAGAAACTGACAGATTAAATGACTTTGGTGAACCTTCATAATTTCATTTGTAGATCTTTCCATTTCTAATTTATAAATACATTTGGGGTTATAAATTATAAATGTACTGCCTCCTGTCAACATTGTATACTTCTATTTGATGATTTCTGTGTCAAACATTATATGGAAATGTTTCCAAGTATTTTCTGTATTAACTGTGAATGAATAGAACAAAATAAACTGCCTGTGATGGAAAAAAAAAAAAAAAGAAATCTGGAGACTGGGACTCAGGACATCTTCTGCATGCCACTAAACATATGACTCTTGATCAGTTTCTGAGTGGCTAATATAACCTACAGGGTCACAAAGCAGTATTAGTTGTAATTTCTACCTCTATGTAAGATATGGTGTTGTTATTAGAAAAGACTTTATTCAGTAAATGTTTAACCAGCAACCAAAGCATGAATTTGCATTTGCAAAATACAAACTAACTGCTGAGAGAGAGAGAGAGAGAGAAGAAAACAACAACAAAAAAAAATAGAAAGGTGACATTACAGACACCATGACCACAGCAACTTTTTTAAAGGAAAAATTTAATTGGGTGGCTTACAGTTTCAGAGGTTTTGTGTATTATCATCAAGGTGGGTAGCATGGCAACATTCTGGCAGACATGGTGCTGGAGAAGGAACTGAGAGTTCTCCATCTTGACCCACAGGCAAGTGAACTGTCTCACTGGGTGGAACTTGAGCACAGGAGGCCTCAGAGCCAACCCCACAGTGACACATTTCCTCCAACTAGCTCATACCCACTCCAGCAAAGCTGAGAGGCTGTTCCTCTGTTTGACAGCCAGAGGGATGGAAAACGTTACGATTAGAGAGAAGAAAACAGAGCAGGGAAGGAGGGAGAGTGAGGGGGAATGATGCTGGTATTCCAGGGCAGGGAAAACAGTGGCAGACTTTGGAAGATCAAGATGGAGTGGGCTATTGGTTGCTGTACGGCTGCTTCTTCTTGGTTACCATTATAGGACGTCATAGATGGAGAAAAACCAAACTGCTCAAGAGCTGGGAAGAAATTACTGAAGGTGTGACATGGTGATGGACTGTTAGAACCATTAAAAAGAGCAAAATGGGGGTGGGGTGGGGTGGTAAGAAGGTCAGCAGGTAAAAGTGTTTTCCACGCAAGCCTAGTGAGCTCATTGGGCTCAATCAACACATCACAATATCTGGTGGAAGGAAGACAAGATTGCTGAGTTAGTGGCTATGGTTGCTTGCACAAGATCAAGCCAGTCAGAATCCCGGACAGATGAGAAGTGGTTCACAAAGTGCCTAGCTGAGGTGCTTTGCAGGTGAAGACTCTTGGGGTAGGAGAGTCTGCTTTCTTAAGGTGTGAGATCTCCCACAGCTAAGCACTGAGTGGAACTCCGGAGTCCAATCAAAGAGAGGGAGGAGGGATTATATGAGCAGAGGGGTCAAGATCATGATGGGGAAACCCACAGAGACAGCTGACCCGAGCTAGTTGGAGCTCACTCCACTGACAGCTGCGGAACCTGTATGGGATTGAACTAGGCCCTCTGAATATGGATGACAATTGCGTGACTTGGGCAGCTGCGGCCACTGGCAGTGGGACCAGGATTTATCCCTAATGCATGAACTGGCTTTTTGGAGCCCACTCCCTATGGAGGGACACTTTGCTCAGCCTAGATACAGGGGTGTCCCTACTACCTAATGACATTGTGGCTATTAGATATATAAGTCACACTGCAATGTGTAGCAGGAATCTTAAAGGTTCTTATTAATAAAATCAAACCCGAGGTCAGTTATTGGGGTCAATGCTGGTAGATCAGAGAGACAGAACAAGCCACAGCTATCTCACTTTGCCAGTTCCTCAGCTGGTCCTGTTTACTCAGACTGGAAGCTTCTGTGTCCTCATCCCAATGGCTCTCAGCTGAACTGCTGCTGGAAAGCCTGAAGCTTAACCAGCCAAATGCTTCTAGTTTCTGGTCCTCACGCCTTATATATTTTTCTGCTTTCTACCACCACTCTCTGGGATTAAAGGCTGGCTTTCTGGGATTAAAGGCATGTGTCACCATGCTTGGCTGTTTCCAATGTGGCCTTGAACTCACAGAGATCCCAGATGGATTTCGCCTCTGGAATGCTAGGTTTAAAGGCATGTGCTACCACTACCTAACTAGTGGCTATTCTGTTCTCTGACCCCAGATAAGTTTATTAAGGTATACAATATTTTGGGGAACATAATACCACCACAGCAATGTGCTATCCATATGTTTGTAGTGGCACTAGTGTACACAAGACTACCACCCCACTAGTCATATAAAGCTGTAGCACCATGTACATGTAGCACATGGTACCTAGCACAGTACTCACTTGATAACAATAAATAACTACATTACTAATTTATGCATTGGCTATACTATGTACTTATATATAGGCTTGTATTCATTCCTTTTCTGTTGCTTTGATAAAATACACTCACAACAGCAATTTAGGGTGGGAAGGATTTGTTCTGAGTTGCAGCTCTGGAAAGGGGTACAACCCATCGTGGCAATGATGGCAAGGTAGCAGGAGGCCAGGCCATCACATTTCGTTAGGAGTCTGGATACAGACGGAGAACAGGAAGCAGGGCCTGGCTATAAAAACCCCCACACCTGTCATAGTGACATACTTCTCCAGCAAAACCTCGCCCCCTGAGGGTCCATAGTCTTCTCAAACAGCACTACTCTCTGGGTAGCAAGTGTTCAAACACATGAGTCCGGGGTGGACATTTCACATTCAAACAATGTTCCTCCCACGGTCCCCACAGGCTCACGTCCAGCTCATAATCCAAAACGCATTAAGTACAACTTCCAAAGTCTCCATAGTTTTTGACAGTCCCAATACTGTTCAGAAGTCCAGAGTCTAATGGGTCTTCTGAGACTAAAGACAATCTATTAACTGTGACTCTGTAATATCCAAAAAAAATTCTTCTAATACATAATATCACAGAGTATACATCCCCAAATGAATGTGTGAGAGAGCATGGTAAGAAAAGACTGGACCACAACAAGACCAAGACCCACGAGGCTGACATCGAATCCTGAAGTTCCATGTGTGACACCTGAGGCTTCAGTTCAAAGGGTGAGCTGACTCCAGCACTCTGGTTGGGCTGCCTACAAAATACATCTCTCTCTCTTGAAATGACTCCACTCCCTTTACACAGCTCTTCTGGCAGATATTCCACAGTGCTGGCATCTCCAATATCATGAGGTGTCCACAGCAACCAGGATTCACCTTCACGGCTTCACACAATGGGCTCTCAGGGACTCAGATCCCACCACACACTGTGTGACCTCAGCAAATCTCTGAAACCGTGAAGTAAGAATCCAGGACCCCTCTCAATGCTGCAACTTTCTTATTTCCAAAACCAGAAAGAACAAGTGGCTGACACGGTCAAGTTCTTCTGACAGCTCAGGATGAAGCCAGCCCCCTTGGATAAGAGCTTCGGGAGCTTCTGTAGGATAAAGCTAGTACTTGCTTTCTGGGAGCAATTCCACGGCCCCTTTTCATAGGTGGGAGCTTTTGTGGATGAGATCTTGCCTTCAGGGCACCTTTCCTGTTCTTCCAGTGCAGCATGAGAAGCTTCTCTTTAATGTAGATAATCTCTCTAATGATTGCAGTATCCCCCACCCCCTTCAGCACATGCCTTGGCTTCAATCTTAAACTTTCTATTGCTCTTTTCCTCTACAAACTTTTTGTTTGTTTTGATTTGATTTTTAGAGACAGGGTTTCTCTGTGTAGTCCTGGCTGTCCTGGAACTCGCTCTGTAAACCATGCTGGCCTCAAACTCACAGAGCTCTATCTGCTCTGCCTCCCGGGTGCTGGGATTAAAGGTGTGCACCACCACCACCCAGCTTCTCTGAACATTTTTTCTTTTTTACTCACTGGTTGCTCTTTTTCATTGTGGGCCTACATATGAGTAACAGGCAGAAACCAGTTCACAGACTCAATGTTATGATGTCCTGAGATTTCACCCACCAAAAAAATTAGTACATAACTATAAAATTTAGCTTTATGCAAATTCTCAAGACATGGGTACAATACAGCCTGATTCATTGCAAGATTATAATTAGAATAGACCCTAGGCCAGTTCCTGTTAGAGTTCTTGCTCTCCTCTGAAACCTCATGAGCCAGGTCACCACTATCTGATTTTTTTTTTCCTTCAAGTCTATGCTGGGCATTTCTAGTTCCCACCAGGATGGTCCAATAAACTCTGTTCACATCTTTCAAGGATTTTTTAAGCCCAGAATTCCAAACTATTCCACATACTTCCCACAAATCAGTTCCAAAGTCAGACTTATCACCACAGTGTCCCCACTTCTGGTAACAATTTCTGTGTTATTTTCTTTTCTGTTGCCATGATAAAATACCCTGAAAAAAGAAACTTGTCTTACAGTTCCAGAGGGGATAGAATCCGTCCTGAAAATCAAGACATGGTAGCACAAGCATGGAACTAGTCTGTCACAGGAATTACCAGGAAGTGGGGTCAGCACACAAAACCTCAAAGCCACCCTCAGTGATGAACTTTTCCCACCAAGATGCCACCTCCTGAATCTTCCACAACCTTCTTTAAACCAAGGCTGATGTGTACATGTGAGTTTTTAACCAAAAAAAAGTTTAAAACTAAAACTTTAAAATAGAAAAAAATGCTTATAGAATTAGTATATTAAGAAAGTATTTTATGTAACTCCATGTGTTTGTACTTTTAAGCTAAGTATTATTACAAAAGAATCCAAACTTTTTTTTAAATTCAAAGTCTTTAAAATAAGAATTTTGTAGTATGTAACCATTAATTATTACCAAAGATGGGAAATGTTTAAAAATGATTTAGTGTGGCCACTTGTACAGTGTGTATAAGATCTCCAGTAGTGCACAAGCAGCTCTAGGCATCCACATTCACGTCAAACTCACTCGTTCTCCCAGAGCAGCCAGTCTGTCTGCACCTTACTTGTTAAGCGCCTTCATAAATACACTTCCTTGAATCATTTACACCCTGATTACACTGTATCCTTGGTCAGCCTGTATGCTTTCTGTGCCTGATTTGGGGTTACATTGTCTACAGTGCTCAGTGCAGTAACTTGTTGTATACATTCTTATCTCAGGCATAGTAGACTATACCATTTACCTAGAAGTGCAGCAGGCTGTATGCCATCTAAGTTATATAACTAATTTTCTTACCTGTTTGGAGCACCGCTTTAACATATACCCTAGACATTAAAAATGTAATGTTTTATCTTTTTTTCCATTTTATGATGTGTGGTGGTATTGTGTTCCCCTCAAAAATTGTGTACCCTAATAAACATATCTGGGGTCAGAGAACAGAACAGCCACTAGATATAGAGGTGGCGCACACGCCTTTAATCCTAACACTTGGGAGGCAGAGATCCATCCCAATCTCTGTGAGTTCAAAGCCACACTGGAAACAGCCAGGCATGGTGACACACACCTTTAATCCCAGGAAGTGATGGCAGAAAGCAGAAAGGTATATAAGGCATGAAAACCAGGAACTAGGGCCGGTTAAGCTTTCAGGCTTTTGAACAGCAGTTCAGCTGAGATTCTTTCTGGATGAGGACTCAGAGGCTTCCAGTCTGAGGAAACAGGATCAGCTGAGGAACTGGCGAGGTGAGGAAGCTGTGGCTTGTTCTGCTTCTCTGATCTTCCAGCATTCATCCCTATAACTGGCACTGGGTTTGTTTTTATTAATAAGACCCTTTAAGATTCATGCTACAATGATGTTTAGCAATTTTGATTTGGGGCTTATTAGGAACAAATTTTTTATTTCACTTTTTACATTTTTGAAAATGCTTTAATTTTTAATTAATATTTAAAGTTAGCATTTAAAACAATGGATTTCATTATGGCATTTTCCCATATGTGTCATTATACTTTTTTTTTTTTATAGCCGGAGGGATAGCCGTGGGTGCTGGGAACCGAACTCTTATATTTTTGGTTGTGAGCCTAGCCTTTAACGGCTGAGCTATCCCTCCAGCCCGTCATTATACTTTTTTTCCTAATACGTCCCCTTCTTCCTGTGCTTCCCTCTGTACCCCTACACCATCGCTCCCTCTCTGCCCCAGAGAGCTCCCTCCTGCTTTCACGTCACTTGTGTGCTGTTACTTTCTGTTCCCTGTCCCTTAAGATCTCTCCCTCCATCTCTCACCATCCCCTTTCTAGTTTGATCATATGCAACCTTGTGCAAGCATGCATATGTACATATATGATTCCATATATGAGAGAAAACAAGCAGTATTGTCCGAGTTTGACTTACTTCGCATAATGGTTTCTGATTCCCTCCATTTTTCTGCAAAATGCCATAATTTCATTTCTCTTCTGCTGTGGATATCACTCTGTATAAATAAACACTGATTGGCCAATAGCCAGACAGGAAGTATAGGCGGGACTAACAGATAGGAGAATTGAGGAAACAGGAAGGGAAGGGAGAGACTACCTGGAGCCACCACCAGGACAAGGAAGATGTAAGGTACCAGTAAGCAATGAGCCACATGGCAAAGTATAGATTAATAACAATGGGCTAAATATAAGAGTAAGAGCTAGACAATGATAGGCCTGAGCTAATGGCCAAGCAGTTTAAATAATGTAAGAGTCTGTATGTTTATTTTATAAGTGGGCTCTGGGACTGGCGGGACTTGGCGGGAGATGGAGAAAAATTCTTGGACTTGGCGGGAGCTGGAGAGAAATTCTCCAGTCACACTCTTCATGGCTGAGTAACCTTTCATTGTATATTTAACACTCTTCTATATCTGTTCATCTGTTGATGGACATCTAAACTGACTCCACACCCTCGCTATTGTAACCAGAGCAGTAATGAACATAGATATGAACGTGCCTCTGTGGTGTGTTCACTTACGTCTTTAGGTGTAGAACCAAGGGCGATATAGTTGGGTCACAACAGGAGTTCTGTTTTGAGACAGGGTCTCCCTGTATATCCGTGGCTCACCTGTACGTCGCATGGCTCTGTAGTGCTGGGATTGTTGGGGGCAGCCACGCTCAGCTATTTTTAGTTCTTTTGAGAAGCCTCAGTACTGATCATTTTGCAACCCTTTTTCATTCTTACGGCTCTGGCCCTGCTTCTTTGCCTCAGATGCTTAAAGAGTGAAGATCAAAAGCTTTCCACAGACGTGCAGCATCCCTATCCCTAGAAGACCCGGGATAGACCCAGGAACCGACCCTACCCCAACCCACATCCCTGCTGGAAAGCAGAGCTGGACCACAATCTTTGCCAAGTGGCTTTAGCAGTAACAAACTGATCCGGGAAAGCTTCTTTTGGATTGGCCCATTTCTTTGGTCTAATCTCGGAGGCCAGAGAAAGACAGGCGTCTCCATAGAAACTGAGAGATTGACAAGGGCGAAAAACGGAGACACCGCCTCCTCCGCCTCCATGAACAAGGCGGGTTTAAGGACTTGGCCCGGCAGCTGACGAACTGCCACTGCCAAGGTGGTAGGCAGAAAGTCTTGAATCTGTGATCCGTAAAGCAGGGTGGTGACGGGGACCGAGGTACGGAGGCCCTGAACTGAGGGCCCTGGAGAAGGAGCAGGACACGGTTTGCCAGGATTCTGCCTCCAGCCCACCTCACAGAGGGACCACTCGGCCCTCTCTTCTCCACTCTCCATGGCAACTATTTTGCTACAACTGTAAAGAAGGGTTTCCCCTTTGCCTTATTTACTCGTCCATCATCTTTTATTCACGGGTGCACAGATTCTTACTTTATTCTTTGGATTGCAGTCCGTCTCTCAGCTGTTGCTGTTTGGCCAGTGGGTTTCACCCCTGCTTCCTGTACCTTTCCTACACGCCTGCCTCCTTCTTTGCTATTCTCTGGTAGAGCGTGTTCCAAGCTCTCCTCATTCTTTCTCTGTTTCTCCTCAAAGCCACTCACGGCTTCCAAAGGTTCTTCATTTTAATACAGTCCCAGGCACTTCTATGTCCTTATCTAGCCACAGGCAGACAGACAAACAGACAGAGAGACAGAGTGAAGAGAGGGAACAAATCCATCTGGCACTTCCCTTCCGAATCAACATGTTAAGATTTTCTTGGACATTTTATTGTATCTGACTTCTCTGAGTCCAAGAAAGTTGGCTCTCTCTGTCCATGATACAGTCAGAATTAGCTTATACACATAAATCAGTCTCAGAATTGCTGTGAAAAACCAACTAAACAGTATTCATCTACAGATATTTTTGTCTTTGGCTTCTATAATAGAACTGTATTATAAAGTTTATATCAGTTTATGGTTATATAGGCTACAAATTTTCTATAATACCAAATTAATGTGTGAATATATAACAAGACTTGTAGAATAAAACAGAAAATGTTTAGTAGTCCCAAATAGACAACAGCTACTAAAATGAGATCACATGTTCATGAGAACAGAACTACATTTTGTAACAAGTGGTTCAGGCTCTCTAGTATGAATAATTGGAATGAGATAAAATTAGATTTGGCCAGATATGATAGTGTGTCTGTTTCCCAACTGCCAGGAAAAGTGAGGCAAGAGGTTATTTTGAGTCTAGAAGTTCAAAGCCATCCTCAGCAACTTATTTGGTGGTGTGTGTGGGGGGGGGGGCGGTAATCTATACATTGTGGTACATACAAAGTCCAAATAAGTCAAGAATCTAAAGGTAAGTTAATAAACCATTCAAGAAAAGGGCTCCAGCATTGGTTCTCAACCTGTGGGTCACAACCCCTTTGACAAACTTCTAGCTACAAAAATAGTTATATTATGATTCGTAACAGTAGCAAAATTACAGCTGTGAAGTAACAACAAAAATAATTTTATGTTTGGGGGTCACCACAACATGAGGAAGTGTATTAAAGTGTCACAGCATTAAGAAGGTTGAGGACCATGGCTCTACAGATTCAAAATCCACAGACAATAAAAAAAAAGTTAATAAAGTTGACTATCCCAAACTTCATGGCAAAAACACCATTAATAATATTAAAAGACAACCAATATGCCAAATGTGGTGGCACACTCCTTTAATCCCAGCACTCGGGAGGCAAAGGCAGGCAGATCGTTATAAATTTGAGGCCAGCCTACTCTACAAAGTAAAAAAAAAAAAAAAAAAAAAAAAAAAACTGGGCTGGGAGAAAATATTTGGCACATATATCCAAGTAAAGGAATATCTTTCAAACTTAAATTCTAAAACATTTTCAGATCAATTTTCTACATTTGTACCAGCAATGCCCAAATTGCTTTATTTTTACATCAGAAATTTGTCAGAAATACTAATCTCTACTTCCTTCAAAGAGAAATACACTCTATTTTACAGCCCTAGAGTTCGTCCCTGAGGCAAAGATTTATGTGCAAGTAATTTATTATGTGTGGTGATACATGATGATAAAAATATCTCTTACATTCTAAGAGATGATAAAAAAACATGTCTCACATTCTAAGAGACTGAACTTTTGCTTGACCTCACAGCCAGAGTTAACAATACACCTGAGGTGTATTAACCCAAGACTGCTGTCCTGCTGTGTCCCCAGTCTGTTTGTATAACCTGCCTTCTGCAGAAGAGTGTAACAACCTTACTTGCCTTGCATTTTCCATGTGATCAACCTTTACAACCTAAGCTAATTCATAGCTGTAATCTTAAGTTATATATTTTACCATGCCCCTGACCCAAGAGTGTTTATATGTGTGTGAAGATGATCATTTTCTGGTAACATCAAGTTGGCTGAAAACAGCCTTGTGAAATGAAAATCCACCGTGAGTGCTGGGCGGGAATGTGTGGATGTTGCCTGATCAACAACAATGTTTATGATGCCATTTGTTATCTGGGTCAGTTAGAGTCAGTGACTCAATCCTTTCTAAGCTCTGTCAAAGGTTTCTGTGAAGAATCCCTCATTCCTTCCCTATGTGATGCTCTCTGTGCTGTTCAATAGAAGAAAGAGCAAAGCCCTTTGTGAGGAACACACACACACACACACACACACACACGCACACACACACAGAGACAGAGACAGAGAGAGACAGAGAGAGACAGAGAGACAGAGACAGAGAAAGGTACAAATCGAAAAGACAGTATTCAGCCAGGCACACATTCGGACTCCTACAACAGACAGGAATGGCAGAAAACACACAGAGAAAAGTGAAGAATTCATAACTGGATTCACTCTTGGTTAAATTATATCAAGGGGAAGTGTTTTTAATTTATTTTCCTTAATACAATGCTAATGAACTCCTGGTGGCTCTGAGTTTATCATTAATGAGTAAAACTAACACAATTAGGAAGCCTCCATAACAGGTCTGGTGGTGGGTTATGTAACTCCAGCTACAGGGTTTTGGGGGCATGGGGGAGGCTGAGGCAGAAAGATTGCAAGTTCAAAGCCTTTGGGTCTAAAGAGTGGGTTCAAGCCCAGGCTTGAAGACCCTGTCTTCAAATAAAAATGGAATGGCTGGGAATTTATCTCAGTGGCAGAAGACGTGCTTAGCTTGTGCAAGGCCTTAAGTTCAATTCTCAGCATGGCCAAAGAGAGCAAGAGAGAAGAAAGGAGAAAAGAAAGAGGCAGGGGAGGAACTGGGGAAAATGAAAGAACATTTCCTGAAAGGAAAAAAAATAGCAGAGGAGTCATAGTGAAAGGGAATACAAGGGTGCAAAGGCATGTCAGCCATCAGTGCCTCTTCCACTCTGTCTCCCTGGAGACACTCGGTACCATGGGACTCTTGGTACCATGGTCACTTCTTGGAGCAGTCCTCACCAGAGAGCCAGCAGCCTGGTTTATCTTATTTCCAATCCAGGGAAGCCTAAATTCCCAGATAATTGAAGTTTCATAAAAATAAAAAGTGGAGGGTCTGACTTCCTCTTCTGGCATCCACTGGCATTGAACGCATGCATTACACAGACACCCATGCATGCAAAACACTCATACATATAAAAAAAAGAAAAAGAAAGAAAATTACAAAAATAAATTTCTAAGATGAAGAGTGGCATGGCCCTTATAAAATCATCTGTTCGGAGCCTTTTTAATTATTGTCTCTACACCACGTGGAGTTTTTTATTTTAAATGAATGAGAACTAGGCTTGCAGACTGTAGATGAACAGTCTTATTAAATAAGAAACACAGAGCCAATTGCAGAGTTAAAAGCCCAAGAGGTCAGAGCAGTAGCTGAGAGCTGAGCTTACCCTTCGATACCGCTGTTGTCCTTCCTCTCAGCAAGAGGCCTACTTCCTGTGTGTTTGTCTTTATATAGACTTTCTGTTCTGTCTTCTCATTGGTTGTAAACCCAACCACATGACCTCCTTGTCACTGCCCATTTATACAGAACTCCAGGTCTTCTATGGTTGGTATTGAGATTAAAGGTGTGTGTCTCCATGCTGGGGGTATCCTTGAACACACAGAGATCTGCCTGTCATGTGATCAGGATTAAGGGCGTGCACCACCACATCACGGCTTCTGCTATGGCTTGCTATCGGCTCTGACCCCCAGGCAACTTTATTTATTAACATACAAATAAAATCACATTTCAGTACAAATACAATATCACCATAGCAGACATGGCTTATATGTCTGAATCTCAACAGCTGAGAAACGGAAGCTTTATTTCTTTCAGGGTACATGAGGATCAGTGCCTTTGTGTTGACTGCTGCCGAGTTCAGCTGCTGTGTGCAACCTAGGCAGTGCTGTGGTGTGGTATTAGCTTCAGGGTGTGTGTGCTACAAATGCCCTGTGCTCACTGGTGTGAACTCACTGTGACATTGTGGTGGTTTCAAAGAAAATGGCCCCCACAGGCTCACAGGAACTGGCACTATCAGGAGGTGTGGCCTTGGAGGAACGCCACAGGCCATAGCAGAGTCCTGAAGTGGAGGACACTGCTTGACAAAGCTGTAGTGAAACTTTGCCAAGAGATTCGGTCAATTGTGTGCTGTTTTTACTTTCACTTTTAGGAGTCAACATTTGCATTGTTTTGTGCTTATGCAGGTCCTGAAGAAATACATTCATGTTCCCAAGGGAAAACACTGAAGACAGGGGGGTCTTGCCTTGGAAAGGGAGTCACAGAAGAGTCTTCCTTGTGCCCCAAGACTGTGGTACCAATGGGGTAGATTCTGAGAAATGTCTTGCTCAGTTGCAGATACAAGATGTCACAAGTATAGACATTGCCCTATACTGGAGCCTATAGAGAGAGAGTAAGAATAGTGTGGGTTGATGGAAAAAGAATGAGATACCAGGATCTTCCTTTCTGAGCACCTATGAAAAGAATAGGCCTCTGTCATAAAACTAAGGAACAGAAAAATGCTATAACCAGCAAATTAAATGTTTATTGTGAGATATTTTGTAAAGCATGCATTTTAGAAAGCATCAAAGGATCCTACATGTAAATTGGCTAAGGTAAAAATAATTTCAGACTGTCTAACATATTGTAACCATGTGAGCAGCCAGACTAGACACAGGCTGTAAAAATAGAAGGCCCTATGGCTTTACAGACCCTGATAAATTTGTAACTTCCTGATTTGACAGAAGTTAATCTGTCAGAAGATGTTGTTTCAGATAAGACTGTCTGTTTTGTACTTTGTTTTTCATCCTGGGCATTTAATGGGGAAGTGAAAAGAGATGGGGGGCTCTGATGACTGCCAAAGGACTTATGTAGTCAATATGCTACATAAATAAAGAGAGAGCTGCTGAACCTCAGATGTGCTTTTGTCCCTTTCTTCCCCCGATGATTCCGTACCTCCTCTTTGGGGCTTGAACCCTGCTGAAGTAGGTATGGCTTTGTTGGAGAAAGAATGTCACTAGGGGGAAGGCTTTGAGGTCTCAAATGTTCAAGCCAGGTCTAGTGTGACATTTGCTTCCTGCTGCCTGTCAATCTGGATATAGAACTCGCAGCTCCTTCTCCAGCACCATGTCTGCCTGCACACCACCAAGATTTCCATCATGGCGATAATAGACTTTAATCTCTGAAGCTGTAAGCCAGCCCCAATTAAATGTTTTCCTTTATAAGAATTGGCATGGTCATGGTGTTGCTTCATAGCAATAGAAACCCTAAGACAGAAGTTGGCACTACTATTGTTGTGATAGACCTGATCATGCTTTTGTTTGGAGGAATGTGGACTTTGGGACTTTGGATTAGAAAAGCAGTTGAACACTATGAGTGGGGCTTAAGGGGTCATACAAGTAGAAGCATGGAAAGCAGTGGTGCTGAAGGTGATTTGAACTGTGGGACCTAGCTCAAGAGATTTCAGAGAATAATTTTAGTACATGGCCCAGAGACTGTTCTTGTGATATTTCAGTCAAGAATGTGGATGCTTTTGGCTCTTGTCTGAAATGTCAGCCTGAGACTAAAGTGAAGAGTTTTGGATTAATTGTGTTGGCAGAGGAACTCTCAAAATAGCCGAAAATGGACTCTGTCCTATGTTTATTAGTGTTCACTCTTATGCAGATTTATAATGAAAAGTAGCAAACTGAGCAAGGAAAAATACAAAATGTACACTTTGAGGAGAAAGGGGCACCAAGAAATGGAATGGAGCTAAGTCCTGTGTTCAAGGAGATAAACAGATTTTTTTTTTAAATCCTGATGCTAAGTAGAATAGAGAGTTGTAGACTCAGAGCAAGCCCCAATGCAGCTAAGCTTGCAACTGTGAAAAGGAATTAAAAAAAGCTAAGGGCTAGGCATAGTGGTACACACATTTGATCCTAGCACTCAGAAGGCAGAGGCTGGTGGATCTCTAAGTTTGAGGCCAGCCTGGTCTACAAAGCAAATTCCAGGACAGCGGAACTTAGGCAGTGAAGGAAACCAGAAAAGCTGATGAAAACAGAAAGCTGGTGAAGATGTAATTGAATGAGGAAGACATGTTCTAACCCCAGAAAGCAGCAGAATTTGGCAACTTCAACCACGTGGGTCTGGCTTTAGAGCCAAGTATAGAAGAAAAGAGCTATGGAATCATCCTCCATACCTAAGGGAAACCACTGAGGCCAGGCATATGTCAGGGGTGTCCCTGAATGGACCCCCCAGAAAGGCTGTTATGTGAAACTGTGAAGGTGAACCCTGGGTTGCCTTAGAGACCCCAAAATGTTGGAGATCAGAGCAGTGCGATACCTGAGGAAAGCTGCTAATGGAGTGGAACCATCCCAAGAGAAAGAAATGTGTTGCAGTCAACAATGTTGAAAAGGAGTTGGAGATGTGAAGAGCATTTTGACATCAGACATGGAGATACAGAGTTTGGAGTTTGCCCAGCTGGTTTGGGGTCTTGCTTTGGTCCAGTATTTCTTCACTATGCTCCCTTTTGGAATGGTAATGTATATTCTGTGGCACTGTTGGTTAGAAGTACGTGACCTGTCTTTTTATTTTACTTTTATAGAGGATTGCAGTTAAGGGATTGCCATGAGTCTCAGAAGAGACTTTGGACTTTTGTAGACCATGGGTACTTTGAAAGTACTTGAACTTAATATGTTTCTGCATTATGATACAGCTACAAGCCTGTGGGGGCCAAGGAATGGAATGTGGTGGTTTGAAAGAAAATGGCCTCCATAGGCACTAGTAGGAGGCATGGCCCTGCTGAAAGGGGTGTGGTCTTGTTGGAGGACGTGTGTCACTGGGGATGGGCTTTGAGGTCTCAGATGCTCAAGCCAGGCCAGTGGATCAACAGTCTCTTTATGCTGCCTGCAGAACCAGATGTAGAACTCTCAGCTCCTTCTCCAGCACCATGTCTGCCACCATGCTTCCCACCATAATGACAATGGACTAAACTTCTGAACTGTAAGCCAGACCCAGTTAAATGTTTTCCTTTATGAGTTGCTGTGGTCATGGGTCTCTCCACAGCAATAGAAATCCTAAGGCACCTGTGAGTTTGGTAAGTTTGAGAGTCTTCCTGAGACTTCTGAGTTGTTTGCTTCCTGGACTTTAAAGACACACCCTGTAGAATTTCCTTGCCCCAGTGTGCATGTAGGATTCAGGGGACGATGCTCGAGGAGTCGGTTTTCTCCTTGCACCTTGCACCTTGCATGAGCAAGTATCTGACTGATTATCCTGCCTCTGCCTCCATCTCACCATAGAGATTCTGGGATCACAAATAAAAAAAACAAAACAAAAAAAAAAAAAACAACAAAAAAAAAACACTGCATCTTGCTTTTGTGTCGGTCCTTGTGATCAAACTCAGGTCATCAGGACTTGTGGCTTTTGTGACAAGCACTTTTACCTGTGGAGCCACCTCTCTGGCATCCATCCCTGTCTTTCAGCTAATGGTGCTGACACCTGTACCATCCTTTGCCTGTTGTTTCTATGCCTATACCATTCATAACTACTAATATCCAAATTACTCCTAATAAACACCCTTTCATTGTACCTCTTCTAAGAATCCCTCAACCTAAGAGAGCTGTTCAGCTGATGCCCCTCTTAGTGAGACTAGGCATTATGGCAGGTATGGGTACCTGAATAAATGGACCCAGATTAGCTCTGTGCTTAGTGTGTAGTGCCTGGTTTTGTGTCAAGTTGACATGTGCTAGAGTCATTAGAGAAGAAGGGGCCTCAGTTGAGGAAATGTCTTCTTGAGATCCAGCTTTAAGCAATTTTCTCAATTAGTGTTCAGTGGGGGAGGGCCCAGCCCATTGTGGGTGTTGCCATCCTTGGGTGTAGATGTAGCCAACCATCTTATCAAATAAGAAACATAGAACCAATGTAAAAGAGAAAGCCAAGAGGTCAGAGTTCAGAGCTAAAACCTTACCCTTCCTCCTGCGGTGGTCCTACCTCTCTGAAAGAGACCTACTTCCTGTGTATTTGTCTTGATATAGTTTTTCTGTTCTGCCTTCTCATTGGTTGTAAACCCAAACATGTGACTGCCTCGTCACTGCCTGTAAGTACAGCCCTCCAGGTCTTAAAGGCATATGTCTCCAATGTTGGCTGTATCCCTAAACACACAGAGACTTAACTAGCTCTGCCTACCAGGTGCTGGGATTATAATCGTACACCACCACCGCCCTGCTCTCCTATGGCTTGCTAATAGCTCTGACCCCCAGGCAACTTTATTTATTAATATACAATTAAAATCACATTTCAGTACAAATAAAATACCACCATATAAGAAAGCAGGCTGAGCAAACCAGTAATCAGCACTCTTCCATGGCCTCTACATCAACTCCTGCATCCAGGTTCCCGCTCTATTTGATTTCTTGTCCTGGCTTCTTTCAATAACGAAGAGCAACATGGAAGTATAAACCAAATATACCCTTGTCTCCCCAACTTGCTTTTTGGTCATTCCAGCAAATAGTACCTATTAGCCAAATTAGCTATAGACAAGGACCACACCTCAACCCAAGGGAATACCTGCTTGATCATGGGAGAAGAATGCTGTTTCTCTGCCACTCTACTGAACGTAGTATGAAGTGCAAGAAAAAGACCAAAAGGACCAACATCTGATTAAAAGGAGATAGTCTGGGGGAATGGCTCCATAGAAGGGTATGTGGGACTGGCTTTCCTGGTTAATATACCTGAGTCTGCTTTCTGGTATAATTCCCCCTTTTTAAAGACTTTGCTTACTTACTCTTGTGGAAGGATGGGTATTTCCAGAATACAGGTCATTAAGCTGCACATGGTTTCATCTCAGAGTTACTAACCATTACCATCAACATCTGTATTCATGTTCCTTTGGTGCCTAAGGATCTCTTAACCTACAAGTAATGTCTCTGGCCTCCAACTTATACAGTAACTACTCCATCAACTCTTCAAAGTATCAACCAAATCCTTTATGCTTTACAGTCCTAGGACCCTATGAGAGATCAGCAATCTAGCCAGGGCCCTTCAAGACCCTCCACTTAGCTCTGAATAAGGTCCCAAAGAAAAATAAAGTCCCTTGTTAGTGATTTGACCCTGCTGATGTGACAGAAAAGACATGCAGAGACAAAAAGAGAAGCAAAAAGTCTTCCACTTCAACAATCAGAACCTGACAACAGACTTGGAGCCTGGCCATGACTGGTACCATAGTGGCTTGTCCCAAATGGCCAATCTCAAGAAAGACATCTAATGCTGTAAAATGTACTGTGTAACAAGATAGGGAGATGTCCAATTACCTATTTAGAATTGGATTCCACACAACTGGCATGTGGTCCAAAACCAAGTAATGCCCCATAACTACTATAAAAGAATTAAGCTTGCCCTTCAGGAGGGCAGTTAGCCCACTGCATCTCCATCTCTCCTGAAGAGTATCTTATTCGGTCTTTTTGTACCTGTACTACTCTGGTAAATACTCTATACCCTTGCACCTTTGGCTTATCACCTTCCTTCCCTGCACAGCAGTTTTCTGGAGGGAATGAAATCTAGGTCACAGGGACATTTCCCAGTCTTGTGACTGGTATCCAACAGAAGCTGGAAAAAAAATGTTTCTGTCTTGAGCTGTTGGGAGAGCTGACCATCAGGTTGGGGATGAAAGAACCCTTTTCCTCTGGAAACTGTAACCATGGTTTCCCACATTGTCTGCTCTCATTTCTGGACCAGACCAGCCTCTATATTGATGCATTGATTCAGATGTCTCTTGTTTCTTTGCTCAAGAAGCATACAATTCTGCTCTCAATACTGGGACTGAAGTCTTGGACATCCGAAAAAGGCCTCTCTAAGTCATAAGTCTGTACTGTTCAGAGTGTCTCTGGGGCCCCCCAACCTGTTACCTCTTGGGGTAGTAACCTGTGCCTAGCACTGTGATTTTCATTTAGTAACCTATGTCTTCTAGGGAAAGAATCACTTACCTATGTGGGGTACCTCTGTTCAAACTCCTTTAATTTACAGAAAATAAACTATTTTTCATACAATATATTCTGGTTATGGTTTCCCCTCCATCAGCTCCTCTCAGATCCTCCCACCTCTCCACTCCCTCAACTTCACTCCTTCTTTCTATATATCTTTAGAAAAAATACAGGCAAATAAACCAGATTTTTTTTTAAAGGGGATAAAGGAAGGAAAGAGGGGGGAAGAGTACAAAACACACAGAGACACACACACAAAAAAATAAACAAACAAATAAATCCACAAAATCAGAAACCATGATATACAAGCAAAAGACCAGTAAACAAAAAATGCCCAAAGTAATATGAGACAAAGGTCTATAAAAATACTATTGGACTCACTTTGTGTTGGCCAACTACTGCTGGGCATGAAGCCTGCCCTAAAGTGTTGTTAATCAATCCATTGAGAATCAACAGGGGAAAAAAGTAAAATTTCCTTCCCCAGTGAATGTTGATTGGAGGTAGCTTCTTTGTTAGGGACAGGAGCTCATGTCCACTTCCCCCTCTCAGGGCTGGGACCCCATCTCACTTAAGCCTGTGTAGGTCCTGTGCATGCTGCCACATGAACTTAGTCTCTGAGTTCATATGTGTATCAGTCCTGCTGTGTCTGGAAGACTCTGTTTCCTTGGAGTCACCCATCCCCTCTGGCTCTCACAATCTTTCCGCCTCCTGGTTCTCACAGCTCCCTGAGCTCTGAGGGAAGGGGGTGATGAAGACATCCCATTTAATTGCAACGTCTCTTACTCTCTGCACATTGTCCAGTGTGGATCTCGATTAGCAAGAAGCAGCTTCTCTGATGATGGCTGAGAGAATCACTGATCTGTGGCAGAATGTTTTTAGGAGGAATTTCATTGTCATGTTCCTTTAGCAGCATCTGGTTTCCCCCTAAGCGCATGGCCTGTCCAGGCTCGGATTCCTGACCACCTGAGCAGTGTCAGGCACGGGTTCCATCTTAAGACGTGGGCCTTAAGCCCAACCTGAGAATGGTTGGTGACCCCCACAGTGTTTGTGCCACTCTTGCGCTAGTATCTCAGGCGGATGAGTCACTGCTGTGGGCGGCTGGGTGGGTGTTTACTTTTCCCCTCTGGTAGCATCTCACACAGGGCGGGCGGCTGGGTGGGTGGCTGGGTGGGTGTTTACTTTTCCCCTCTGGTAGCATGCAGAGTTCCTCCCAACACAGTGAACACTGGTCAGGAGGGGCGGAGGCTCTGGTTAGGCAGTGGCTTGACTTCTCCACGTTCAATGGGGTGTGTAAGTGCTGTCTCCAGCCACAGAGCCTCACCGTCAGTCAGACTCACTGTTTAAATGTAGTCTGGATTAGCTTACAGTGGTTTTCATGAGGCTTCTTCATTCATCTTTAGTTTTGGTTAAAAAAAAACAAAAACAAAAACAAAAACAAAACTTATCCCTTATCCCCTTTTCTTCCATCCCCATTTAAACCTTTACTCCCAGCCCAACCCAGTGTTTTCCTCCGTTCTTTCACACCACATGTATTCTTCCAGCCCTCTATATTAAATTTTTCACTTGGGTTGCAAGATTATAAGTTTCCAAATAGCTTTTACAATTCATTTGGTTAACCTTTGGCCTGTCCCCTTGTTTCCCATCTGTGGTTGATATATTGTGCACCCCTGTAAACATATCTGGGGGTCAGAGAACAGAACAGCCACTATATTAAACATAGGTTTAGGCAGTGGTAGCACACGCCTTTAATCCTAGCATTCCAGTATGAGTTCAAAGTCACACTGGAAATAACCAGGCATGGTGACTCACACCTTTAATCCCAGTGATGGCAGGAAGCAGAAAGGTATATAAGGTGTGAGGACCAGGAACTAGAGCCTTTTTAAGCTTTTAGCTTTTAGCAGCAGTTCAGCTGAGATCCATTTGGATGAGGACTCAGAGGCTTCCAGTTTGAGGAAACAGGATCAGCTGAGAAGTTATCGAGGTGAGGTTAGCTGTGGCCTGTTCGGCTTCTCTGATCTTTCAGAAGTCACCCCAATATCTGCCTCCAGGTTTGTTTTTATTAACAAGACCTTTTAGATTTATGTTACACCCATCTCCACCACTTCATTACCTGCCCAGACATCTCTGCCTCTATTGTACCCCTCCCTATTCAGTTTGCACATATTCCACTGCCCCGCCCCCTCCCTGAGTGACACACACACACACACACACACACACACACACACACACACACACACACGGACCACTTCTAGTTTTCTGGCTTCCATATGTACTCCAGGCTCAATACAAAAGATGTGAAGCTAGGATCCATGTTGAGAGAAAACAGGTGGGGTCATCCTTTAGAAGCCTGAGTGACCTTACTTGGTATAAATTATTTTCCCTGATCTCAATTTCTACACTCTTCCCCTATAGGCCGGTTGGTAACTGTAGAGAGTCACGATGTCCTTATTCTTCTAGCCTAGCCCCTTTCCAAACACCCCATCCTATTGGTTCAGGATGCAAAGACTTGTCTAATGAATATGCTGGGGGGTTGAGACTGCCCCCTTTTCTAAATGTAGCTTAGTCATGCTGGAGACTGCAATTCCCCAGCTCTCACAATTCTGAGACAAGTAGTAGTCGGCCACCAGCTGAGTGAGATCTGGGCTGAGCGCCTCCTTATTGTCTGGGACTCTGTGAACCCCATACCAGAAAAGAAAAGTGGGTGTGACTGACTTGTGTTTTGTGCCATTCTTCCTTCCTCAGAATCACCAAGAACAAATGTATGGCTTACAGTTGACAGGCATCTTTGATTCGACTACCCCAAGAGAGAGCAGGCCATAGTAACACAAGAGCTCACTCTGGGAGAAAAGACCTGGCCTCAGAACTGCAGAAAAACAGCAGCATCCTAGGACTCACTGTTCAGGCAAGGAAGTCATCCCACAGAGAGAAGGGGGGGGGGAATCCATCCAACAAGCCACAGTTCCTTCTCCACTCATCACCAGGACCCTAGCTGAGGAGCTGCAGACTGTGTTGACCCTCTGGTGGACATGTTTAGAAGTGCAGCCTGCTTTCCACATGAAAATCTTAGGGCCATCTCCAGCCCTTGTTTTTCATTTGGCACAGGTCCTTGGTTTTGCAGATATCACACGGTTAGTAATAAGCCTTGGTGGTCAGGACAAGATCTCCATGCCTGTGTTCAAAGGAAGTTATCCAGCCTCTCTAAGTGTCAGTTTTCTCAACCCAGGCAGCATCAGTTCACACAGAGTTCATACAAGGATCCACAAGGTGGCATTTGTCAAAACTATTTCCTGAGTCAAGGCACACAGCAGACAGGGCTTGTATAGAGAACATTCCCTATTCTTTCTGGCCAGATTAGTAGGAATAGGACCTCATGCTGCCAATTTACAAAACATTACATAGTCCAGAAATAAATGTATTTTTCTGATGTGCAGAAAGTATCAATAATAATGAAGTAATTCCTGGGCATCAGTTTCATAGGACTTGTCCATAACTCACTGTTCCCAACAGGTACTGATCCAACACTTGCTGAATGTTTGGTGTGGTTCCAGCTGGGGCTGGGAGCTGGAGACATAAAGATGGACAAGAAAGGAGTCCTCTGGCCTGTGAGCTTTTGTTCAAATAAGGACAGTTGTAGCACCTGACATGTTTGGACCATTTACAACATTTGGGCAATGAGCTAAGTGTCTCTTGAGTATGAGCTCATCTCAGCCTCATTCAAACCTTACGGCAAACATGCTATTACCCAGATTCATCTTTGTTGTTTTGTTATGGTGTGTATTGTAAGACAGAGTCTCACATAGCCCAGGCTAGCCTCCAGCTCACTCTCTGTAACTGAGTTTCATGTGCTTCCACCTCCATCTACACCTCCCAAGTGTTGGCTGGAGTCACAGGTGTGCACCCTCATAGTCACACACTGGCTTCTTAAACTGTGGGTTGGCCAGCCATGGTTACAGGGAGAACCTATCTCAAAATACCCTCTCTAAATGAATTTTGATTTGGGATTAGAACAGAATGTCCAATTATTTCTGAAATGGCCCAAAACACACTTCCACCACCATTCGTTCTGCATATTTATGTGAAGAAGCATCCTCAGAATTGACAATTACAAAATAACAAAAATATCAGCCTACTCTAAAGACGTCAAAGATGCTCTGTGCCCTGCTGTACCAAATAGTCTACTAAGGTCTAATTCTTTATATAAAAGCAAACAAGCACACCTACCTAATTAGTATGTGAATTTGCTTTCATTTTAATAGATAGTAAAATATGTATACTAAATAATTTTTAAATAAACTTTCTTTTCTATTGATAAATGTTTGATTTTTATACATATCTTATATACCTACATGCCCACAGTCATGTAAAGAGTTCTCAGGCAATTGGGGTCATGAATGGAAAAGCTGAAGAAGCCTTCATGACCCTGATTTCAAGATGTGGCCACTGGAGTAGGGAACTGTGTCCCACAGCAGCGGCCTTCTAGGGTAGCACTTTCTCAACACACATCTCCATCCGTGGTTCCCACTGAGGACTGTGACCCACCTCCAAGAAGATCAGAAAATCACATTTCTAAAATAACATTTTTGTCACTTAAATTCTACTTTTTATCAGAGCTGGCATATTGTATTCAAGTTTTTAAATGGATTGGTGCTTAACAGCTGAAGATATTGATTACTGCTGTTCTCCAGTACCTGTAGGGGTTGGATCAGACTCCTATATAGCCACAATAGAAGAACACTCAAGTCCCTTATACAAAATAATGTGGTATTTGCCTATGACCTATGTGTATCTCAAATATTTTTATTCTGTCTAAATTACTTACAAATTCCTGACGTGTTGCAAATGCTATGATTGTTATACTAGGTCATTAGGAAATAATAATAAGAAAAGAGTCAAGCCAGGCAGTGGTGGATCATGCCTTTAATCTCAGCACTTGGGAGACAGAGGCAGGTGGATCTCTGTGAGTCCGAGGCCAGTCTACAGAGCAAGATCCAGGACAGGCACCAAAACTACACAGAGAAACCCTGTCTCGAAAAACCAAGAAAGAAAGGAAGGAAGGAAGGAAGGAAGGAAGGAAGGAAGGAGGAAAGGAAGAAAGGAAAGAAAGGAAAGAAGGAAAGAATCCAGTTTGTTTTCAAATATTTTTTATCAGTGATTGAACACATGGATGTAGAAGCATGAATTGAAATGGGCCAACCATAGTTTGTATTTGAATGTGCTGGATCTAGGCTTCCTGGTTGATTATGGAAGTATATGGGTTTTGGTTCCTGTTCCCAGGTCTGAAAGACTGGATGTGGATGCATTTGGTTCAAATGCTGCTGTCCTCACTTCTTCAAGCAATGAGCCTCATGTCTCTATCATCTAAGAAGTTTAACCAAGACATCCTAGGACAGGTCAACAGGCAGTCTGCAGAGCCATCCACAGCCCAACTGGATGTGGGCACCCAGAGCAGGATCAGCAAGACTAACAATACAAGAGTTCAAAGTTTGTTGAGTTCACAAAACTTTGTAGTGGCAATTTCTTGCAACCACCTATAATTCTAGCTAACTTGGATTTGCGAACTGAAGGCCCTTCTCCTTCTCAGGTCTCTGTTCATACTATCTCAAGTGACACACACAACCTTCCCCTGCTAAACACAAGCATTTGTCACGGCTTAGCATTATATTAAACACTTACTCAGTTATCCCAAACTAGAGAGCAGGGACTTTCTTTGTTCACAAGTGGAACCTGAAAGGTCTCAGATGTGAGTTCACAAGGGACACTCAGACAGATTGTTGGGGTAAAGAGTTTATTAGAAGGGTTAAGCCAGGAGGCTCATGCCTTTAATCCGAGCTACCCGGGAGACAGAGGCAGACAGATCTTTGTGAGTTTGAGGCCAGCCTGGTCTATAGAGCGAGTTCTAGGAGAGCCAAGGTTACACATCTACAGCCACATCTCAGGCCCTGCATCTGCCCTTGGCCTGGTCGCTTTTACTGTTTCTCACTTGGTCTTGGGTTTCTGGGAAATTACTCAACAGATACGCCTATTACTACATTTTCATTATGAAAGAATAGAATTTCACCCACAGAACGCATGTCTAAGGTCAGACTTACGCTTTTCTCTACAGTCAGATATGTCCCTCTGTTTTTTATCGGGGGGCTGCTGTTGGGGTTTAATCCCAGCCCACCAACTCTTTCTTCTCACCGCCTTTACACAATCAACACCCTCCAGCCTTGTTTTTCAGATGTAAGTTGTGCTCTCAGCGGTAGCGATAAAGTTCATTGGGTGGCTGGTGGTGGACTGTGAAAAGCACTTTAACAAACAGCAGAAATGTGCAGTTTATTTGATATTTGTGGGTTATAGTGGATTACCAATAGCACATTAAGGAATGAATGGCAGAGACATGCACTTTATTTTGACACCTGGTTTTAAAGTCTGAAAATGCTTCTGTCGATAGATGGGTCAAAGTTTTCATACTAGTCACCTCAACATCAGTGCAAGTGGGCAGCCCACCTGGTCCTTTGATTTTATTAACTTCGTTAATCAAGGGCCACTGTGCACGGCAGTGCTCAGCATGCCCACCTCATCCAAACCCTTCCTCCAGAGGTGTGGACGACACTCTAACTTATCTTGTAGTAGCTCAAGAATTACCCAACCCTCTCTTCAATTATTGCCTGGGATATGTCAAGGCTGCCAAAGAATTTATAAGCCATGCATACCCCTGCACTTAGGAACCAGATGGATTACAAGTTTGTGTCCAGCCTGGAGGACATAGCAAAAGCCTGTACATCGTGTAACCTACCACTAGGTGGAGACACAACCTTGTCTACTCCCTTAAGGGTTACTCAAATGGGCAGGTCGCGGATCCTCTGGGAACCCCTCCCAGGAAGGCAGGCTCACTTGAGATAAAGTGCTTTTCCTTTACAGAGCCCCACCCCCCAGCACAGTCCTTCTGACCTGGGGCAGCTCCTGCAGCTGAGCTATCATGAGGATAGGCTGAGTCTACCTGCTGCTCTGAGGCAGTCTTTTGTCAGCCTGTGTCTCAAGCGCCTTCGGTTCTGTAAGATGGTCATGTCAGGGCTGGGTTCCTCAGGTCTCTGGTGTTCAACATGGAGAAGGCAATGTTCAACAGTCAAGCGTGTGGAGCCTCAAGTTTTTCTGTACTATTGCAAGATCTTGTGTTGACATAGTTATTTGGGTTATTAAGTTGTTTGTTTGTTTGTTTTGGCTTGGTTTGGATATTTTGTTTGGTTTTTTCAAAACAAGGTTTCTCTGTTGTAGCCCTGTCCTGGAACTCTCTCTCTCTCTGTGTACACCAGGCTGGCCTTGAACTCAGAGATCGGACTCCCTCTAGGATTAAAGGCTAGCACCACCACTGCCCAGCCTTGTAGCATGAATCTTAAAAGTTCTTATTAAAAAATCAAACCCAGGGCCAGTTATTGGGGTGAAATGCTGGATGGTCAGAGAGACAGAACAAGCCACAGCTACCTCACAGCCTGGCTATGAAATTTTTAAGAACAGTCTTTGAGCAGTAAAAAGAAAAACAGTTCTGGGACAAAAAAGTTTTACCCATTTGGGAAGGGAACAGGAAGAAGACAGGAACCTGTTAAGAAATGCAACAGAGAATTGGGGTTTGGGAAGTCCCCATAAGGAAAAACAAAACAAAACAAAACAAACAAACAAACAAAGAGTAAGGAAGCCCAAAGCATTAGTTACAGAGTTTAAAAGAGGGTTTGAGCTCTGACTGACATCTGAAGGAAAAAGTCAGAAGAGATGAAAAGAAAATAATTAGGCCTTTCTGAGTCAGCCCTCAGAATGGCAGTGCACAAGAAAACAGAATCAAGACAGACAGGTGGATACTCGCTGTCCTGTGCAGTTTGGAAGGACCGGCAGCAGTCTTTGAGCTTCTTGCACAGTGAGGGTCCTTGCTTAAACAGGAGCATGGCACTAACTATTCCTGAGAAGCCAGGCATTTCCCTGGGGAGAGTGTTGGAGACCGGAGTGGACAGATACCTGAGCTTTGTTGCCAGTATGCTCCACAGAGCTTGGATTTTCCCCTCTCCTGCTAGAAAGCCATGGAAATCTGTATATAAGACATTAGATTATATATAATATACTAGATCATCTCCCTTGGTTTCTATAAAGTAAGTACAGCTGTTGAATAGTATTAGAGGTTAATATTTCCTTTGCCCAAATTTTTCCAACATGCAGCCTTGTACTGAGGCCAGAGAATATTGCAGTAAAACATTAGCCTCCTTTTTCAAGGTTCTCGGTATCTGACTTATCCCAATTCTTAAGGCTGTCGTAGCCACAAGACTAAGCACATGTTGGTGATAATCCTAAGGACAAAGAGACAAGTAGTAGAGCCTTGACAGTGGACTAGGGCACTAGCCCTGAGTCAGGGTTCTCTAGAGGACACAACCAATAGGAAGAACTTACTCTGTTAGCTGTGAAACAGTAACCACAGCAGATTCACACTTAGCACTGAAGCTCAGCCATGGCTCTCTATCACGGGACTGGGGGTTGGGCAACAACCAATGGTTACTCAGTCCACAAGACTGGACCTCAGCAGTCTCACTCTGAAGATAGAAGCAGAGATGCTTCCTGGAGAGCAGGAAAGGTTTTTCCAAGAGAAAAGCTTGAAAACTCTGATTCTGCTATCTGCAAAGGAATCAACAGCAAATCCATTTGGTACCACAGGGAAGGCCATGTTAGTGAAAGGTGAGAAAATCCTCCTACCATACTCTTAATCTCTGCCTGAGACCAGATGGTTAGTATGCCTTCCATTACTCCAGATGTTCTTGAGGAAGATTCCTGAGCATAGCCCCAAACAACTGGAAACTGGTTCCTTTATCAGCAGGGGCTAAGTTTCCTGACCAGCGAGAGTCAAGAGCCACAACCAGCTTTCATCAGTGGGTGTCAAGATCACCCCCTTCCAGTAGAAAATGTACCATTGCCTCTTTCAGATACATCAGTAATTAACTGTAAGTATTTTAGATGACTGAGAGGATACTTAAAAAGAAAAGGGGGCCTATTCTGGCCACAATGTGTTGGAGGCACAGGGTAACTTAAGTTCCCTTTGGGATCCAATAACTATCTAAAACTTTTTAAAGTGAAAGGACCCACCATTCAGGTCTATCTTTTGGATATATTGCTCAAAGGATGCCTTATTATTTGGGGCATTATCTCTGTACCCATAGGTAAAGGGTTGTGTACAGAAATGAAACTACCAAGAATTGAGAGGGTAACAGGGGTGCAGGTGGTTGTCTAATGGATTGCCAAATTTGTTCTCTGGCACAGACACAAATCTGAACATCTGGGAAAGACAGAACACCAAGTCCTGAAGAAAAGGAAAGAAGCAACTTTAAGCTTCGGGATTGGAGAGGCCTAATGTAAATTCATTAAATGGACTGTGTTGTGGGTGTTTTATTTTGTTGAGACAGGGTTTCTCTGTGTAGCCGCGGATATCCTGGAACTCGCTCTGTAGCCCAGGCTGACCTAGACTTCACAGAGATCCACCTGCTTCTGCCTCCCGAGTGCTGGATTAAAGGCGTGGGCCACCACACCAGGCCTGTCGTGGGTGTTTTATAGAGCTCTGGAGCTCCCTTTTCACATATTGGTCCTGTTTAGATACCCACACCCAACCCTGTGCCTTCATGTGTTCTTGGAACAAAAGGCCACCACCTCAAGGAGCCTGCTTTCACTTTCCTTGTTTACCTTTGTCCTTCAAGAGCTGTTAGAATAGAATAGACCAGAACAAAATAAAGCAAGGAGTATAATTAATTAGGAGTCCTGAGAATGGAAAGAACTTACTGTTTTTATCATATGGGCCTTTCACTTGCTTGGATAGCGTTCCCCCAAGATATTTCATAATATTTGAGGTGTTGTTTCCCTGATTTCTTCTCAGTTTGTCATTTGTATATAGGAGGGCTATCTACAAATTTTGTGATTTGATTTTGTGAGTTAATTGATTTTTGTGAGTTAATTTTGTGCCCAGCTACTTTGGTGAAAGTGTTTATCACCTGTAGGAGTTTTTGCAACTATGTTCATGAGGGAAATTGGTCTAATATTCTCTTTCTTTGTTGAGTCTTTGTGTGGCTTGGGGATCAGGCTACTGTGGCCACATAAAATGAATTTGGCAATGTTCCTTCTGTTTCTATTTTGTGGAATAATTTGAGGAGTATTGGTATTAGCTGTTCTTTGAAGGTCTGGTAGAATTCTGCACTAAAACCATCTGGCCCTGGCTTGTTGTTGTTGTTGTTGGGAGACTTTTAATGGTTGCTTTTATTTTGCCAGGGTTATAGGTCTGTTTAAATTGCTAATCTGATCTTGATTTAGCTGTGGCAAGTGGTCAGATACAATTCTTTGCATTGGTTCTCCATTTCCTCCTGTTCTCTTCCTACAATGCTTTGTAGCCCCTGTTAATTCTGCTCGCTCACTTTGGTACAGCACTCCTGGCACTGAGGCTAGCCACTGTCACCTGAATGACTGGACCTGGAGGAAAAAACTTCTAACATTCTTTTACCTCTCTTGTGCTACAGTTCCTGGCTTCATCCACTGCTGCCCTTACCTCACCCCTGCTGGGTGCCCCTCTGGTTCTAATTTTTTCTCAGTAAGTGCTTAGGAATGCTCAGCTAAGAGCATAGAGGGGGCACCTAGAGGCAAGAGGGGGGGCGGGTGTTGGCTCCCCGGGCAGTTGGTGTACTGCCTGCCTGCTCTCAAGATCCAACTACGATCTCTGATTACCCAATTGAAAATATCTTTTTCACTGGCC
>NC_051073.1:75910926-75918426 GCF_004664715.2 Peromyscus leucopus | reverse complement strand
ACAAAATGAGGTGTCATGAGTAAGCTCCCATCTATGAATGAGTTGAGGGCGACATTTGATGTGGCAATGAAGAGGGAGCAGAGAGAGGGCCTTGGAGGAGGTGGTGGGTAGTAAGATGGTGGGGTTGAGGATTTGGGGAGGGTTAAGAGGTTAGGTTGGGGTCCAGGAGATAGGCATGGAGAGCCTGAACCTGTGGAAGTGCTAGGGTTAGGAGATTATCGTGGTTAATGGGATCTTTAATCGACTGTGTGAAAAAATAGTGAAGGGACTGTGGAGGGATGTTTTGTTGGCCTCGGGATGAGAATGGTGGCATTAGCCATGGTCTATAGGAAGGACAAGGAAGCCATCCGTTAACAAGTCTAGTTGTTTGGATTCAGTTGGGGTTTAAGTGACAGAGGACAGCAAAGGCATGGCCCTGGGTAATGTAAAAAGAGAAAGAATGGCCAGAAGGGCCTGGGAGTGGGAGGGTAAAGACTCTAGACAGAGACTGTTTTCAATTGCCAGTAGTATTAAGGACAGAGGAGGAAGAGGAGAGAAGTTCCCTGATTGACCCTTTGGTGGGGATGGGCAATGAAAGATCCCTAACTTAGGAATCCAGATTTAGAAAATTTGAAGAGGCCCAGAAAGACCATAAATTCCCTCTTGGTGTGTGGCATGGAGTAGTTAAGGATTTCCTATATTCACATGAGTGGGATGGACCAAGAATGACAGAGAGGTAGGCTACAGGCAGGACTGAAATCTTGGGCAAAGGAAGTTTGGGCAGAGGGGACTTCAGACCATTTGCCATTTTGCCTGATGAAGTCTGTGAGGATTTAGAAATCAAAAATTCCTAATTCGGGCCAGGTATGGCCTTATTCTTACTTATGAATGCCTGTTCTTAGCTTGGCTTGTTTCTAGCCAGCTTTTCTAACTTAAATTATTCCATTTCTCTTTAACTATGTTTTGCCTCTGGGCTTTTACCATTCTTCATTCTATATATCTTTCTTTATTTCTTACTCCATGGCTGGCTCTGTGACTGAGTGGCTGGCCCCTGGTGTCCTCCTCTCCTCCTTTTCTCACGCCTCCCTCTTCTCCTAGATTTCTTCTCCTATTTATTCTCCCTGCATGGCAGCCCCACCTATCCTTTCTCTTGCCTAGCCATTGGCTATTCAGCTCTTTATTAGACCAATCAGCTGTTTTAGACAGGCAAATAAAACTTTACAGAATTAAACAAATGTAACATAGAAGAATTCAATATATCTTTGCACCATTAAACAAACACCCCACTGCATAAACAAACATAACACATTTTAAACTAATATTCCACAGCACTCTGCTCCATCAAAGAATTGACCCTACTCTCTGGATCCACTGGGATGAAGAGACAACCAGGGAACTCAAAGGCCCCACAGCAAATTGCCTGCTTGCTGATCTTGCTCGGACTCATGCCTCAGGTCTCAACATTGGATCCCTTCTTTGCTTCCTTGCTTGGAAAGCCTAGTCCTCATTCCCTTTTCCTCTTGCAAGCATGCTCACAAACTCCAGAATCTTTGTTTTTCCATACCCTCATCCTTAGCTGCTGACCTCCACCTCCTCTCTATCAGGGATGCTCGGCCACTCGGGATCTGCTTCAACATGTAGACTGCAATACTGAATGTCCTTTGGCATCCTCATTGAGACCTGGGGTACTCCGGCTCTGAGGTAGTCCCCAGCATTCCCCATAGTGGTAATGTAGGTTAGAATAGTTAATCTGCTGATGATTTTGGTAGAGTTTCATTATTAATGTTTGGGGGTTTTGTTTTATTTTGGTTTGGGTTTTGCCTTCTGTGGCAGTTTAAGTAAGAAATACCCCCCCCATAGGTTCCGCCAGGTATTTGAAAACTTGGTCCCCAAACTGGCGGCACTATTTGGAGAGGTGGTGCATCCTAGCTGGAGAAAGTACATCAATGGATAGGCTTTGTGAGTTCATAGCCTTTCCCACTCTCTTTCCTGTGTTTGTGGTTAAAGATGGGACTCTCAGCTTCTGGCTCTGGTTACCTGTGCCATGCCTCCTCACTGTTAAAGACTTCCTTTGGAGTTGTAAGCTAAAAGATGTTGATTTGGGTCATGGTGTATGTATCACAATGTGCTATTTTATCACAACAAAAGAGCAATGAGACCTCTTAGAAAAGAACCTGGTTAGTATGGATGTGGCAGGAAAACAGTGTAAGAGGAAATTCCAAAGATTAACAAAGGCTGACATCAGGGGGAAAGCCTTTGTTCTAACTTCATTCAGCCAAGAAAGCATGCTGGGAAAAACCTGTGTTGTGTGAACTTGGGTGACACCGGTACTATGGCACTAGCTCACTGGAGCCCTCACTCCAGCCCTTCTCTCCCTTCACTCTTGGAGACAGGTCACCCGCACACTCCAGGCCTTTCTGTATCTCCCTTAACAAGCCAGCTCTTTTCCAGAACCATTCACATGTCTCTGTAGGATTCACCGGAAAGAGGCACAGGAACCTGAAAGCCTTAGAGCCTGACTTTGAGAACCACGCCCACATCTCTGACACCTGGAAAACCACAAACCCTGATTGCTCTACAAATTGTACTCAGAATGACAATGTTTTTTTCTTTTTTCATGAGCTGGGCAGCTTCAAATGTAGAAGGCTAAATCTTTTCACAAGAATGTGTGTTCCCATTCCCATGCACTCCTGACGATCCTTGTTTCTTGAGTACAAACAAGTACCTGTGACTTTGCTACAATTCACATGCTTTTTTGGTAGTATAAAAATCATACAGTCCTTCCTTAGGAGCTCCCATGAATTCTGAACTAGTCCTGAAACTCAAGACCTCCGCTTTGAGTGAGATCTGTAAGTCGGATTCAAAGTCCGTACCTCCTCAGTGTGCTACAAACTGAGAACTGTGTACTGATCAATCTCATCTAAAGGTGGACACCAGCTCTCCAGAGGTCTGAAGGAGAACTCTCTGTACATGCTGATGATGTTGTCATGGCATTTGCTCTTCAGCAGCTCTTCCTTGGACCAGTCTTTGGACCAGATTGACTTTTCCTGTGCTCACAAATGGATTCCACCATCAAGCTCAGAGAGAATCACATAAGCAATTCGACTAGCCAACCTTAATGCCTGGATTCCAGAAGGGACCCACAGAAAGCAGCCAAAATATGGGTGTAGCCTCATGAGTTCATGCGCCTCTCACTTTCAGTTAACTCAAGGAAAGGGTGAATTAGAATATTGTCTGGTGAGCCTTTTACTTATTTTTTGAGTGTCTCTAGGGAAGGGATTCGTTGTTCACTAGTCAGACCTGAGTCTCAACAAGCATGGAAGACTCCATGAATACTTGTTGAGTTGAACTAGAGCAAACTGTTTCAGTTGAGAATACTGTGGATGTGGTTAGTGCTCATGAGTGACAATGTGTTCCTAATGTATGAACATGGAGAAGAAAGAACATACAAAGGTATTGTCCCATCTTCCATTCCGTAGCCAGGAGCAGAACTGTCATGCTTAACGAAAAGATAGAGCAATGCACACACTGATGTGATTTGTTTATCCTCAAAAATCTAGGTAGAAGTAGAAATAACTGGAATTTCCAAGGTTTCAAAATCTAGTTTAAACAGTAGTTTCTTCTAGACATGACTTTTTAATAAAAATTAAATTCACTATCAACTCTAATTCCACTAACTTCTCAAACTGCTGAGGTTTGAGCACAGTATGACCCTCTGACATGAAGTGCAACTCTACAAAGAGAACTTCTGCCATGAGAATAAGGCATCTTGGATAATGGAGCACTGTTTAGAAGGCGTGGCCAGTAGTCTGAAGGTGTTCCCGAGAGCTGGAGAGAGAAAACACAAAACAGTATTTGCACCCTGAGAGGCCAGGACACAAAACCATTGAGAAGGTAAGGTAATACTTCAAAAACGTTTTAAAATTTTTAATTCAATTTTATTTTTTTAATGTGTATGTGGTGTGGGTATGTGTTCACAAGTGTGAAGACCCCAAGTTGACATCAAATGACTTCCTCAGTCATTCCCCACTTTCCACGGCTGAGCTCTCTTCCAGGCAATCACACTCGGTTTTCATTCACGGACATGGTCTCCTGACTGACTGACCTGCCCAGCTTGCCCTAGGGAAGCCCTGGGTCTGCTCCAAACACTGGGACGTCAAGCAGCCACGCCTGCTCAGCTTCCACGTGGGCTCTAGGCTCCTAACACTGGTCTTCAGGCTTGTACAGCAAGAGCTGTATCCACGGAGCCAGCCACCCCCAGCCACTAACTGGCCGTGATAGTTCTAGTCCAAAATGGCACACACATCCTGTAATCAAAAACAACAGTTAGGATGTGAGGGAAACGGGACATGTCTTTCGCCTTTTTCAAAACAAATGGACCTTCCCAGACTAGTCCCAGCAGACATGTCCGGTGGGAGATAGTCGGAGATGCTCTTGACCAGCGGCCCCAAAAGGCTCCAAGACCAGTGTCTCCTACGGACAAGGAATAAAAGGAGGACAGCACAGGAAAACTCCATTATTCCCTTGTCTTCAGCCACGCTGCCAGAAGGAGACACCAGCCAAGTTTAGGGTTGGCTTTCAGTTTTCCCGAGTTCAGCCGTGTGGTGTGAGAGACGCCGACTGACATGGAAAGACCTGGGGCTTATTCTGGCTTAGCTGCTTGCTCTCTGAGTGACCTGGTGAAAGCTGGCCTGCCTGAAATTCCTTTTCTTCACCTCTAAGGCAGGTGTGATACTATCCCGCAGCAGGTCATTACCACAGTTCAGCGAATTACCATGGATGAGTGGCTGGCACAGGCCAGGGCAGGTAGGCATGTATGGAATGTTAAACATTACCCTTCATCCTGAGGTAGGTAGGGTCACACAAGCATTCCTGGCTGGTCTCATAAGGTGCCCCCACGATAAGCCTTAAACCCAAGCCAAGCCTAAGGCTCGCAAGGGACCTGAGCAAGCCAGGGTGCTGAATCCAAGCCAAACCTAAGGTTCAACAAGGTACCTGAGCGAGCCAGGGTGCCGAATCAGCACTCAGAGGCTTCGAGGGCACCTCCTTGGGGGTCCCCTCGCAGTCACACAGACAGGGCCCCCGGCACAACCCGCCGGATGTGGGTATACGACTTCCTGAAGGTGACGCTGCAGTGGTGGGACACGCCGCGCGGCAGGACACATTCCTCAGTCAGTTTCTGAGCCTTGGGGTCCCAGCAGAGCACGGTGGCGATGACCTCGTTCTTCTCGTCCCTCCTGCTGGTGACATAGAGCTTGTTGTTGCAGGGCACAATGCCACAGCTGGCCCGCTCGTGACTGAGCTGCCTCACCAGTCACCAGCTGTCTTCCAGGGGGCTGTAGGCATAGAGCGCTTGCATAGCACCCCCTGAAAGGAACCAACAGGCACGTTGGCATTTCCTGTTTATTACCACATTACTGATGTGATAATGAATCCTTATTGTATATTTATTTTATATATTAACCTTAAGATTCAAATTGCACCACTAAAGGAAATAGTTTTGAAAGAATCTGCTTGAAAAAGTATTTTTATAGGTATAAAAAACTATGATTGTATTATAATGTAAAGCTCTTTAATTGATGGTAATGTAAAGTGTTTTCCTATATATTATTAGCGATTTATGTCTCAACAAACTTCTCTTTTTAGCTATTAAGGCCTGATTATTTTTTCTTACATTGGAATGAACTCTTTCCTGATAAATATATTTTCCTGGTTTGTGGTTCTTTAAATTTTAGTTTTTTATAGATTTATGACTATTTCATACCTTCATTTAGCTTTTTCTTTTACTGTCTTTGCCTTAGAAGTTGAAAATATTAGAAGTTAGCATGCTGCCCAGAAAGGACTAGTTGTTCTATTAATAAAGGATCATTTTAGAGGCTATCACTGTACCTATCTGCCTCACAGCTGACTCTGCACACCACATGCAGACATTTTCCCCTGACTGATGGCTGCCTGGTTTGCTGATGATTCCACTATTAATTTCAAGATCTGCAGAGATTTCCAAAGTCTTCTGACTCTCGAGAAGCTAAACCTGATTCCTATTTTCTGGATTAGTCCTATTATGGCATACCCATTTGGAGACATTGTAATGCTGGAACCTACAAGATGTAGAGCAAATGTTTACTAGATGGATATCAAAAATATCAGGGGTGGTGGTACAGAGAGGATGCAAGCACAGTCTGGGGACATAGCTCAGTCGGTAGGGTGCTTGCTTGGCATGCACAAGGTCCAAGTGTCTGTCCTCAGCACTTCCTGAACCAGGCATGATGGGGTATGGCTCTAATCCCAGGGCCAGGAGATACAAACAGAAGATTCAAAAGTTCAAGGGCATTTCTGGCTACTTGGTAAGTTCTAGAAAATAAAATGAGTATAAATAAATAAATAACAATAAATGAAATAAATATTTTGAACAATTTTATAGCCTTTTTTGTACTTGTTTTGGAATACATGGAGTGAAAAGGAGTGTAAAGTTTGCATCCCAACCCAGGTCCAGGCAAAAATTATATTATCTTTTATTTATTTATTTATTTTTGGCACAGCATCTTGCTGTGTAGCCCAGGCTGGCTTGGAACTCACTGTGTAGTCAAGGCTTGCTTACAGAAATCCCCATCTCCATCTTCTAAGTATTGAGAACATGGTGTGTGCCAATACACACTGTGAGTTGTATTATCTTAGGTAACTTTCCCCCCTCATTCTCAGTATCCTCAATAGATAACATAAGAGTTAGCATGCAGATAGAAGTAATTTCCAATGAAAATGTAATATAATTATAGATTTCAAGTTGTTAAAATATTGTTACAGTGCGCTACAGTTTGTTGGGATTTTGGTGTGTGTGTGTGTGTGTGTGTGTGTGTGTGTGTTCTGGGACTTGAATCTAGGAATTCAATGTCCTAGACAGGCATTTCTATCAGCTTCAAAAATAATTATAGTGGAAATAATCAGTATTTTCTTAGACTCAAGAACATTATTTGAATTTGGATTTACTATGAGTTCTTATAATTCTCAGTACAGCCGGGCAGTGGTACTTTAACTCCAGCACTTGGGAGGCAGGGGCAGGTGGATCTCTGTGAATTTAAGGCCTGCCTGGTCTAGAAAGCAAGTTCTAGAGCGGCCACAGCTGTTAGGAACCCTGTCTCGAAAAACAAACAAATAATAACAATAATTCTCGGTATAATACAATTTATAAATATAAATTTAATTTTCAGTGCTAGGCAACTGAAAGAAAAAGACAGGAAAACAAAACACACAAAAAACTGGAGAATTCCTTTCCCTGGACCTTATGGGCTGTGAGCAAGAGAAGCAGGGCTAGTTTGAATGAAGATGAAAGTACTAGTCTTTGGATTTCAGAATATAACATCTCAATAATGACTCCTTACTGTCTACACTCCAAAAGAATACTCATATACTAAATCCACATTGAATTAGATAAGTTTTCAAATTCTTTTTACTTTTTTTTTTTTTTCAGATTTTCTCCAAGGTTTTTTTTTTTTTTTTTTTTTTTTTTTTTTTTTTTTTTTTTTT
>NC_051073.1:75875285-75910426 GCF_004664715.2 Peromyscus leucopus | reverse complement strand
TATAACTGGCACTGGGTTTGTTTTTATTAATAAGACCCTTTAAGATTCATGCTACAATGATGTTTAGCAATTTTGATTTGGGGCTTATTAGGAACAAATTTTTTATTTCACTTTTTACATTTTTGAAAATGCTTTAATTTTTAATTAATATTTAAAGTTAGCATTTAAAACAATGGATTTCATTATGGCATTTTCCCATATGTGTCATTATACTTTTTTTCCTAATATGTCCCCTTCTTCCTGTGCTCCCCTCTGTACCCCTACACCATCGCTCCCTCTCTGCCCCAGAGAGCCCCCTCCTGCTTTCACGTCACTTGTGTGCTGTTACTTTCTGTTCCCTGTCCCTTAAGATCTCTCCCTCCATCTCTCACCATCCCCTTTCTAGTTTGATCATATGCAACCTTGTGCAAGCATGCATATGTACATATATGATTCCATATATGAGAGAAAACAAGCAGTATTGTCCGAGTTTGACTTACTTCGCATAATGGTTTCTGGTTCCCTCCATTTTTCTGCAAAATGCCATAATTTCATTTCTCTTCTGCTGTGGATATCACTCTGTATAAATAAACACTGATTGGCCAATAGCCAGACAGGAAGTATAGGCGGGACTAACAGACAGGAGAATTGAGGAAACAGGAAGGGAAGGGAGAGACTACCTGGAGCCACCACCAGGACAAGGAAGATGTAAGGTACCAGTAAGCCATGAGCCACATGGCAAAGTATAGATTAATAACAATGGGCTAAATATAAGAGTAAGAGCTAGACAATGATAGGCCTGAGCTAATGGCCAAGCAGTTTAAATAATGTAAGAGTCTGTGTGTTTATTTTATAAGTGGGCTCTGGGACTAGCGGGACTTGGCGGGAGATGGAGAAAAATTCTTGGACTTGGCGGGAGCTGGAGAGAAATTCTCCAGTCACACTCTTCATGGCTGAGTAACATTTCATTGTATATTTAACACTCTTCTATATCTGTTCATCTGTTGATGGACATCTAGACTGACTCCACACCCTCGCTATTGTAACCAGAGCAGCAATGAACATAGATATGAACGTGCCTCTGTGGTGTGTTCACTTACGTCTTTAGGTGTAGAACCAAGGGCAATATAGTTGGGTCACAACAGGAGTTCTGTTTTGAGACAGGGTCTCCCTGTATATCCGTGGCTCACCTGTACGTCGCACGGCTCTGCAGTGCTGGGATTGTTGGGGGCAGCCACGCTCAGCTATTTTTAGTTCTTTTGAGAAGCCTCAGTACTGATCATTTTGCAACCCTTTTTCATTCTTACGGCTCTGGCCCTGCTTCTTTGCCTCAGATGCTTAAAGAGTGAAGATCAAAAGCTTTCCACAGACGTGCAGCATCCCTATCCCTAGAAGACCCGGGATAGACCCAGGAACCGACCCTACCCCAACCCACATCCCTGCTGGAAAGCAGAGCTGGACCACAATCTTTGCCAAGTGGCTTTAGCAGTAACAAACTGATCCGGGAAAGCTTCTTTTGGATTGGCCCATTTCTTTGGTCTAATCTCGGAGGCCAGAGAAAGACAGGCGTCTCCATAGAAACTGAGAGATTGACAAGGGCGAAAAACGGAGACACCGCCTCCTCCGCCTCCATGAACAAGGCGGGGTTTAAGGACTTGGCCCGGCAGCTGGCGAACTGCCACTGCCAAGGTGGTAGGCAGAAAGTCTTGAATCTGTGATCCGTAAAGCAGGGTGGTGACGGGGACCGAGGTACGGAGGCCCTGAACTGAGGGCCCTGGAGAAGGAGCAGGACACGGTTTGCCAGGATTCTGCCTCCAGCCCACCTCACAGAGGGACCACTCGGCCCTCTCTTCTCCACTCTCCATGGCAACTATTTTGCTACAACTGTAAAGAAGGGTTTCCCCTTTGCCTTATTTACTCGTCCATCATCTTTTATTCACGGGTGCACAGATTCTTACTTTATTCTTTGGATTGCAGTCCGTCTCTCAGCTGTTGCTGTTTGGCCAGTGGGTTTCACCCCTGCTTCCTGTACCTTTCCTACACGCCTGCCTCCTTCTTTGCTATTCTCTGGTAGAGCGTGTTCCAAGCTCTCCTCATTCTTTCTCTGTTTCTCCTCAAAGCCACTCACGGCTTCCAAAGGTTCTTCATTTTAATACAGTCCCAGGCACTTCTATGTCCTTATCTAGCCACAGGCAGACAGACAAACAGACAGAGAGACAGAGTGAAGAGAGGGAACAAATCCATCTGGCACTTCCCTTCCGAATCAACATGTTAAGATTTTCTTGGACTTTTATTGTATCTGACTTCTCTGAGTCCAAGAAAGTTGGCTCTCTCTGTCCATGATACAGTCAGAATTAGCTTATACACATAAATCAGTCTCAGAATTGCTGTGAAAAACCAACTAAACAGTATTCATCTACAGATATTTTTGTCTTTGGCTTCTATAATAGAACTGTATTATAAAGTTTATATCAGTTTATGGTTATATATGCTACAAATTTTCTATAATACCAAATTAATGTGTGAATATATAACAAGACTTGTAGAATAAAACAGAAAATGTTTAGTAGTCCCAAATAGACAACAGCTACTAAAATGAGATCACATGTTCATGAGAACAGAACTACATTTTGTAACAAGTGGTTCAGGCTCTCTAGTATGAATAATTGGAATGAGATAAAATGAGATTTGGCCAGATATGATAGTGTGTCTGTTTCCCAACTGCCAGGAAAAGTGAGGCAAGAGGTTATTTTGAGTCTAGAAGTTCAAAGCCATCCTCAGCAACTTATTTGGTGGTGTGTGTGTGTGTGTGGGGGGTAATCTATACATTGTGGTACATACAAAGTCCAAATAAGTCAAGAATCTAAAGGTAAGTTAATAAACCATTCAAGAAAAGGGCTCCAGCATTGGTTCTCAACCTGTGGGTCACAACCCCTTTGACAAACTTCTAGCTACAAAAATAGTTATATTATGATTCGTAACAGTAGCAAAATTACAGCTGTGAAGTAACAACAAAAATAATTTTATGTTTGGGGGTCACCACAACATGAGGAAGTGTATTAAAGTGTCACAGCATTAAGAAGGTTGAGGACCACGGCTCTACAGATTCAAAATCCACAGGCAATAAAAAAAAAAGTTAATAAAGTTGACTATCCCAAACTTCATGGCAAAAACACCATTAATAATATTAAAAGACAACCAATATGCCAAATGTGGTGGCACACTCCTTTAATCCCAGCACTCGGGAGGCAAAGGCAGGCAGATCTTTATAAATTTGAGGCCAGCCTACTCTACAAAGTAAAAAAAAAAAAAAAAAAACTGGGCTGGGAGAAAATATTTGGCACATATATCCAAGTAAAGGAATATCTTTCAAACTTAAATTCTAAAACATTTTCAGATCAATTTTCTACATTTGTACCAGCAATGCCCAAATAGCTTTATTTTTACATCAGAAATTTGTCAAAAATACTAATCTCTACTTCCTTCAAAGAGAAATACACTCTATTTTACGGCCCTAGAGTTCATCCCTGAGGCAAAGATTTATGTGCAAGTAATTTATTATGTGTGGTGATACATGATGATAAAAATATCTCTTACATTCTAAGAGATGATAAAAAACATGTCTCACATTCTAAGAGACTGAACTTTTGCTGGACCTCACAGCCAGAGTTAACAATACACCTGAGGTGTATTAACCCAAGACTGCTGTCCTGCTGTGTCCCCAGTCTGTTTGTATAACCTGCCTTCTGCAGAAGAGTGTAACAACCTTACTTGCCTTGCATTTTCCATGTGATCAACCTTTACAACCTAAGATAATGCATAGCTGTAATCTTAAATTATATATTTTACCATGCCCCTGACCCAAGTGTGTTTATATGTGTGTGAAGATGATCATTTTCTGGTAACATCAAGTTGGCTGAAAACAGCCTTGTGAAATGAAAATCCACCGTGAGTGCTGGGCGGGATGTGTGGATGTTGCCTGATCAACAACGATGTTTACGATGCCATTTGTTATCTGGGTCAGTTAGAGTCAGTGACTCAATCCTTTCTAAGCTCTGTCAAAGGTTTCTGTGAAGAATCCCTCATTCCTTCCCTATGTGATGCTCTCTGTGCTGTTCAATAGAAGAAAGAGCAAAGCCCTTTGTGAGGAACACACACACACACACACACACACACACACACACACACACAGAGACAGAGAGACAGAGAGACAGAGAGACAGAGAGACAGAGACAGAGAAAGGTACAAATCGAAAAGACAGTATTCAGCCAGGCACACATTCGGACTCCTACAACAGACAGGAATGGCAGAAAACACACAGAGAAAAGTGAAGAATTCATAACTGGATTCACTCTTGGTTAAATTATATCAAGGGGAAGTGTTTTTAATTTATTTTCCTTAATACAATGCTAATGAATTCCTGGTGGCTCTGAGTTTATCATTAATGAGTAAAACTAACACAATTAGGAAGCCTCCATAACAGGTCTGGTGGTGGGTTATGTAACTCCAGCTACAGGGTTTTGGGGGCATGGGGGAGGCTGAGGCAGAAAGATTGCAAGTTCAAAGCCTTTGGGTCTAAAAAGTGGGTTCAAGCCCAGGTTTGAAGACCCTGTCTTCAAATAAAAATGGAATGGCTGGGAATTTATCTCAGTGGCAGAACACATGTTTAGCTTGTGCAAGGCCTTAAGTTCGATTCTCAGCATGGCCAAAGAGAGCAAGAGAGAAGAAAGGAGAAAAGAAAGAGGCGGGGGAGGAACTGGGGAAAATGAAAGAACATTTCCTGAAAGGAAAAAAAATAGCAGAGGAGTCGTAGTGAAATGGAATACAAGGGTGCAAAGGCATGTCAGCCCATCAGTGCCTCTTCCACTCTGTCTCCCTGGAGACACTCGGTACCATGGGACTCTTGGTACCATGACACTCGGTACCATGGTCACTTCTTGGAGCAGTCCTCACCAGAGAGCCAGCAGCCTGGTTGATCTTATTTCCAATCCAGGGAAGCCTAAATTCCCAGATAATTGAAGTTTCATAAAAATAAAAAGTGGAGGGTCTGACTTCCTCTTCTGGTATCCACTGGCATTGAACACATGCATTACACAGACACCCATGCATGCAAAACACTCATACATATAAAAAAAAATAAAGAAAATTACAAAAATAAATTTCTAAGATGAAGAGTGGCATGGGCCTTATAAAATCATCTGTTCAGAGCCTTTTTAATTATTGTCTCTACACCAGGTGGAGTTTTTTATTTCAAATGAATGAGAACTAGGTTTGCAGACTGTAGATGAACAGTCTTATTAAATAAGAAACACAGAGCCAATTGCAGAGTTAAAAGCCCAAGAGGTCAGAGCAGTAGCTGAGAGCTGAGCTTACCCTTCGATACCGCTGTTGTCCTTCCTCTCAGCAAGAGGCCTACTTCCTGTGTGTTTGTCTTTATATAGACTTTCTGTTCTGTCTTCTCATTGGTTGTAAACCCAACCACATGACCTCCTTGTCACTGCCCATTTATACAGAACTCCAGGTCTTCTATGGTTGGTATTGAGATTAAAGGTGTGTGTCTCCATGCTGGGGGTATCCTTGAACACACAGAGATCTGCCTGTCATGTGATCAGGATTAAGGGCGTGCACCACCACATCACGGCTTCTGCTATGGCTTGCTATCAGCTCTGACCCCCAGGCAACTTTATTTATTAACATACAAATAAAATCACATTTCAGTACAAATACAATATCACCATAGCAGACATGGCTTATATGTCTGAATCTCAACAGCTGAGAAACGGAAGCTTTATTTCTTTCAGGGTACATGAGGATCAGTGCCTTTGTGTTGACTGCTGCCGAGTTCAGCTGCTGTGTGCAACCTAGGCAGTGCTGTGGTGTGGTATTAGCTTCAGGGTGTGTGTGCTACAAATGCCCTGTGCTCACTGGTGTGAACTCACTGTAACATTGTGGTGGTTTCAAAGAAAATGGCCCCCACAGGCTCACAGGAACTGGCACTATCAGGAGGTGTGGCCTTGGAGGAATGGCACAGGCCATAGCAGAGTCCTGAAGTGGAGGACACTGCTTGACAAAGCTGTAGTGAAACTTTGCCAAGAGATTCGGTCAATTGTGTGCTGTTTTTACTTTCACTTTTAGGAGTCAACATTTGCATTGTTTTGTGCTTATGCAGGCCCTGAAGAAATACATTCATGTTCCCAAGGGAAAACACTGAAGACAGGGGGGTCTTGGCCTTGGAAAGGGAGTCACAGAAGAGTCTTCCTTGTGCCCCAAGACTGTGGTACCAATGGGGTAGATTCTGAGAAATGTCTTGCTCAGTTGCAGATACAAGATGTCACAAGTATAGACATTGCCCTATACTGGAGCCTATAGAGAGAGAGTAAGAATAGTGTGGGTTGATGGAAAAAGAATGAGATACCAGGATCTTCCTTTCTGAGCACCTATGAAAAGAATAGGCCTCTGTCATAAAACTAAGGAACAGAAAAATGCTATAACCAGCAAATTATATGTTTATTGTGAGATATTTTGTAAAACTTGCATTTTAGAAAGCATCAAAGAATCCTACATGTAAATTGGCTAAGGTAAAAATAATTTCAGACTGTTTAACATATTGTAACCATGTGAGCAGCCAGACTAGACACAGGCTGTAAAAATAGAAGGCCCTATGGCTTTACAGACCCTGATAAATTTGTAACTTCCTGATTTGACAGAAGTTAATCTGTCAGAAGATGTTGTTTCAGATAAGACTGTCTGTTTTGTACTTTGTTTTTCATCCTGGGCATTTAATGGGGAAGTGAAAAGAGATGGGGGGCTCTGATGACTGCCAAAGGACTTATGTAGTCAATATGCTACATAAATAAAGAGAGAGCTGCTGAACCTCAGATGTGCGTTTGTCCCTTTCTTCCCCTGATGATTCCGTAACTCCTCTTTGGGGCTTGAACCCTGCTGAAGTAGGTGTGGCTTTGTTGGAGAAAGAATGTCACTAGGGGGAAGGCTTTGAGGTCTCAAATGTTCAAGCCAGGTCTAGTGTGACATTTGCTTCCTGCTGCCTGCCAATCTGGATATAGAACTCGTAGCTCCTTCTCCAGCACCATGTCTGCCTGCACACCACCAAGATTTCCATCATGGCGATAATAGACTTTAACCTCTGAAGCTGTAAGCCAGCCCCAATTAAATGTTTTCCTTTATAAGAATTGGCATGGTCATGGTGTCACTTCATAGCAATAGAAACCCTAAGACAGAAGTTGGCACTAGTATTGTTGTGATAGACCTGATCATGCTTTTGTTTGGAGGAATGTGGACTTTGGGACTTTGGATTAGAAAAGCAGTTGAACACTATGAGTGGGGCTTAAGGGGTCATACAAGTAGAAGCATGGAAAGCAGTGGTGCTGAGGGTGATTTGAACTGTGGGTCCTAGCTCGAGATTTCAGAGAATAATTTTAGTACATGGCCCAGAGACTGTTCTTGTGATATTTCAGTCAAGAATGTGGATGCTTTTGGCTCTTGTCTGAAATGTCAGCCTGAGACTAAAGTGAAGAGTTTTGGATTAATTGTGTTGGCAGAGGAACTCTCAAAATAGCCGAAAATGGACTCTGCCCTATGTTTATTAGTGTTCACTCTTATGCAGATTTATAATGAAAAGTAGCAAACTGAGCAAGGAAAAATACAAAATGTACACTTTGAGGAGAAAGGGGCACCAAGAAATGGAATGGAGATAAGTCCTGTGTTCAAGGAGAGAAACAGATTTTTTTTTTAAATCCTGATGCTAAGTAGAATAGAGAGTGGTAGACTCAGAGCAAGCCCCCATACAGCTAAGCTTGCAACTGTGAAAAGGAATTAAAAAAAGCTAAGGGCTAGGAATAGTGGTACACACATTTGATCCTAGCACTCAGAAGGCAGAGGCTGGTGGATCTCTAAGTTTGAGGCCAGCCTGGTCTACAAAGCAAGTTCCAGGACAGTGGAACTTAGGCAGTGAAGGAAACCAGAAAAGCTGATGAAAACAGAAAGCTGGTGAAGATGTAATTGAATGAGGAAGACATGTTCTAACCCCAGAAAGCAGCAGAATTTGGCAACTTCAACCACGAGGTTCTGGCTTTAGAGCCAAGTATAGAAGAAAAGGGCTATGGAATCATCCTCCATACCTAAGGAAAACCACTGAGGCCAGGCATATGTCAGGGGTGTCCCTGAATGGACCCCCCAGAGAGGCTGTTATGTGAAACTGTGAAGGTGAACCCTGGGTTGCCTTAGAGACCCCAAAATGTTGGAGATCAGAGAAGTGTGATACATGAGGAAAGCTGCTAATGGAGTGGAACCATCCCAAGAGAAAGAAATGTGTTGCAGTCAACAATGTTGAAAAGGAGTTGGAGATGTGAAGACCATTTTGACATCAGACATGGAGATGCAGAGTTTGGAGTTTGCCCAGCTGGTTTGGGGTCTTGTTTTGGTCCAGTATTTCTTCACTATGCTCCCTTTTGGAATGGTAATGTATATCCTGTGGCACTGTTGGTTAGAAGTACGTGACCTGTTTTTTTATTTTACTTTTATAGAGGATTGCAGTTAAGGGATTGCCATGAGTCTCAGAAGAGACTTTGGACTTTTGTAGACTATGGGTACTTTGAAAGTACTTGAACTTAATGTGTTTCTGCATTATGATACAGCTACAAGCCTGTGGGGGCCAAGGAATGGAATGTGGTGGTTTGAAAGAAAATGGCCTCCATAGGCACTAGTAGGAGGCATGGCCCTGCTGAAAGGGGTGTGGTCTTGTTGGAGGACGTGTGTCACTGGGGATGGGCTTTGAGGTCTCAGATGCTCAAGCCAGGCCAGTGGATCAACAGTCTCTTTATGCTGCCTGCAGAACCAGATGTAGAACTCTCAGCTCCTTCTCCAGCACCATGTCTGCCACCATGCTTCCCACCATAATGACAATGGACTAAACTTCTGAACTGTAAGCCAGCCCCAGTTAAATGTTTTCCTTTATAAGAGTTGCTGTGGTCATGGGTCTCTCCACAGCAATAGAAATCCTAAGGCACCTGTGAGTTTGGTAAGTTTGAGAGTCTTCCTGAGACTTCTGAGTTATTTGCTTCCTGGACCTTAAAGACACACCCTGTAGAATTTCCTTGCCCCAGTGTGCATGTAGGATTCAGGGGACGATGCTCGAGTATTCGGTTCTCTCCTTGCACCTTCTTTTGAGGTAGTTCTCTTTACAGTTTACTGCTACCTTGCATGAGCAAGTATCTGACTGATTATCCTGTCTCTGCCTCCCATCTCACCATAGAAATTCTGGGATCACAGATTAAAAAACAAAACAAAACAAAAAAAAACAAAAAAAACACTGCATCTTGCTTTTGTGTCGGTCCTTGTGATCAAACTCAGGTCATCAGGACTTGTGGCTTTTGTGACAAGCACTTTTACCTGTGGAGCCACCTCTCTGGCATCCATCCCTGTCTTTCAGCTAATGGTGCTGACACCTGTACCATCCTTTGCCTGTTGTTTCTATGCCTATACCATTCATAACTACTAATATCCAAATTACTCCTAATAAACACCCTTTCATTGTACCTCTTCTAAGAATCCCTCAACCTAAGAGAGCTGTTCAGCTGATGCCCCTCTTAGTGAGACTAGGCATTATGGCAGGTATGGGTACATGAATAAATGGACCCAGATTAGCTCTGTGCTTAGTGTGTAGTGCCTGGTTTTGTGTCAAGTTGACACGTGCTAGAGTCATCAGAGAAGAAGGGGCCTCAGTTGAGGAAATGTCTCCTTGAGATCCAGCTGTAAGCAATTTTCTCAATTAGTGTTCAGTGGGGGAGGGCCCAGCCCATTGTGGGTGTTGCCATCCTTGGGTGTAGATGTAGCCAACCATCTTATCAAATAAGAAACATAGAACCAATGTAAAAGAGAAAGCCAAGAGGTCAGAGCTCAGAGCTAAAACCTTACCCTTCCTCCTGCGGTGGTCCTACCTCTCCGAAAGAGACCTACTTCCTGTGTGTTTGTCTTGATATAGTCTTTCTGTTCTGCCTTCTCATTGGTTGTAAACCCAAACATGTGACTGCCTCGTCACTGCCTGTAAGTACAGCCCTCCAGGTCTTAAAGGCGCATGTTTCCAATGCTAGCTGTATCCCTAAACACACAGAGACTTAACTAGCTCTGCCTACCAGGTGCTGGGATTATAATCGTACACCACCACCGCCCTGCTCTCCTATGGCTTGCTAATAGCTCAGACCCCCAGGCAACTTTATTTATTAATATACAATTAAAATCACATTTCAGTACAAATAAAATACCACCATACTTGGGTTCTATAAGAAAGCAGGCTGAGCAAACCAGTAATCAGCACTCTTCCATGACCTCTGCATCAACTCCTGCATCCAGGTTCCTGCTCTATTTGATTTCTTGTCCTGGCTTCTTTCAATAACGAAGAGCAACATGGAAGTGTAAACCAAATATACCCTTGTCTCCCCAACTTGCTTTTTGGTCATTCCAGCAAATGGTACCTGTTAGCCAAATTAGCTATAGACAAGGACCACACCTCAACCCAAGGGAATACCTGCTTGATCATGGGAGAAGAATGCTGTTTCTCTGCCACTCTACTGAACATAGTATGAAGTGCAAGAAAAAGATCAAAAGGACCAACATCTGATTAAAAGGAGACAGTCTGGGGGAATGGCTCCATAGAAGGGTATGTGGGGCTGGCTTTCCTGGTTAATATACCTGAGTCTGCTTTCTGGTATAATTCCCCTTTTTTAAAGACTTTGCTTACTTACTCTTCTGGAAGGATGGGTATTTCCAGAATACAGGTCATTAAGCTGCACATGGTTTCATCTCAGAGATACTAACCATTACCATCAACATCTGTATTCGTGTTTCTTTGGTGCCTAAGGACCTCTTAACCTGCAAGTAATGTCTCTGGCCTCCAACTTATACAGTAACTACTCCATCAACTCTTCAAAGTATCAACCAAATCCTTTATGCTTTACAGTCCTAGGACCCTATGAGAGATCAGCAATCTAGCCAGGGCCCTTCAAGACCCTACACTTAGGTCTGAATAAGGTCCCAAAGAAAAATAAAGTCCTTTGTTAGTGATTTTACCCTGCTGATGTGACAGAAAAGACATGCAGAGACAAAAAGAGAAGCAAAAAGTCCTCCAATTCAACAATCAGAACCTGACAACAGACTTGGAGCCTGGCCCATGACTGGTACCATAGTGGCTTGTCCCAAATGGCCAATCTCAAGAAAGGCATCTAATGCTGTAAAATGTACTGTGTAACAAGATAGGGAGATGTCCAATTACCTATTTAGAATTGGATTCCACACAACTGGCATGTGGTCCAAAACCAAGTAATGCCCCATAACTACTATAAAAGAATTAAGCTTGCCCTTCAGGAGGGCAGTTAGCCCACTGCATCTCCATCTCTCCTGAAGAGTATCTTATTCGGTCTTTTTGTACCTGTACTACTCTGGTAAATACTCTATACCCTTGTACCTTTGGCTTATCACCTTCCTTCCCTGCACAGCAGTTTTCTGGAGGGAATGAAATCTAGGTCACAGGGGCATTTCCCAGTCTTGTGACTGGTATCCAACAGAAGCTGGAAAAAAAATGTTTCTGCCTTGAGCTGTTGGGAGAGCTGACCATCAGGTTGGGGATGAAAGAACCCTTTGCCTCTGGAAACTGTAACCATGGTTTCCCACATTGTCTTCTCTCATTTCTGGACCAGACCAGCCTCTATATTGATGCATTGATTCAGATGTCTCTTGTTTCTTTGCTCAAGAAGCATACAATTCTGCTCTCAATACTGGGACTGAAGTCTTGGACATCCGAAAAAGGCCTCTCTAAGTCATAAGTCTGTACTGTTCAGAGTGTCTCTGGGGCCCCCCAACCTGTTACCTCTTGGGGTAGTAACCTGTGCCTAGCACTGTGATTTTCATTTAGTAACCTATGTCTTCTAGGGGAAGAATCACTTACCTATGTGGGGTACCTCTGTTCAAACTCCTTTAATTTACAGAAAATAAACTATTTTTCATACAATATATTCTGGTCATGGTTTCCCCTCCATCAGCTCCTCTCAGATCCTCCCACCTCTCCACTCCCTCAACTTCACTCCTTCTTTCTATATATCTTTAGAAAAAATACAGGCAAATAAACCAGATTTTTTTAAGGGGATAAAGGAAGGAAGGAAAGAGGGGGGAAGAGTACAAAACACACAGAGACACACACAAAAAATAAACAAACAAATAAATCCACAAAATCAGAAACCATGATATACAAGCAAAAGACCAGTAAACAAAAAATGCCCAAAGTAATATGAGACAAAGGTCTATAAAAATACTATTGGACTCACTTTGTGTTGGCCAACTACTGCTGGACATGAAGCCTGACCTAAAGTGTTATTAATCAATCCATTGAGAATCAACTGGGGAAAAAAGTAAAATTTCCTTCCCCAGTGAATGTTGATTGGAGGTAGCTTCTTTGTTAGGGACAGGAGCTCATGTCCACTTCCCCCTCTCAGGGCTGGGACCCCATCTCACTTAAGCCTGTGTAGGTCCTGTGCACGCTGCCACATGAACTTAGTCTCTGAGTTCATATGTGTATCAGTCCTGCTGTGTCTGGAAGACTCCGTTTCCTTGGAGTCACCCATCCCCTCTGGCTCTCACAATCTTTCCGCCTGCTGGTTCTCACAGCTCCCTGAGCTCTGAGGGAAGGGGGTGATGAAGACATCCCATTTAATTGCAACGTCTCTTACTCTCCGCACATTGTCCAGTGTGGACCTCAATTAGTAAGAAGCAGCTTCTCTGATGATGGCTGAGAGAATCACTGATGTGTGGCAGAATGTTTTTAGGAGGAATTTCATTGTCATGTTCCTTTAGCAGCATCTGGTTTCCCCCTAAGCGCATGGCCTGTCCAGGCTCCGATTCCTGACCACCTGAGCAGTGTCAGGCACGGGTTCCATCTTAAGATGCGGGCCTTAAGTCCAACCGGAGAACGGTTGGTGACCCCCACAGTGTTTGTGCCGCTCTTGCGCTAGCATCTCACGCAGGCGAGTCACTGCTGTGGGCGGCTGGGTTGGTGGGTGGGTGGTGTTTACTTTTCTCCTCTGGTAACATGCAGAGTTCCTCCCACCTAGCATCTCACGCTAGTCACTGCTGTGGGCGGATGGTTGGGTGGGTGGGTGTTTACTTTTCCCCTCTGGTAGCATGCAGAGTTCCTCCCAACACAGTGAACACTGGTCAGGAGGGGCGGAGGCTCTGGTTAGGCACTGACTTGACTTCTCCACGTTCAATGGGGTGTGTAAGTTCTGTCTCCAGCAACAGAGCCTCACCGTCAGTCAGACTCACTGTTTAAATGTAGTCTGGATTAGCTTACAGTGGTTTTCATGAGGCTTCTTCATTCATCTTTAGTTTTGGTTAAAAAAAAAACAAAAACAAAAACAAACAAAAAAAACCTATCCCTTATCCCCTTTTCTTCCATCCCCATTTAAACCTTTATTCCCAGCCCAGCCCAGTGTTTTCCTCCGTTCTTTCACACCACAGGTATTCTTCCAGCCCTCTTTATTAAATTTTTCACTTGGGTTGCAAGATTATAAGTTTCCAAATAGCTTTTACAATTCATTTGGTTAACCTTTGGCCTGTCCCCTTGTTTCCCATCTGTGGTTGATATATTGTGCACCCCAGTAAACTTACCTGGGGGTCAGAGAACAGAACAGCCACTATATTAAACATAGGTTTTGGCAGTGGTAGCACACGCCTTTAATCCTAGCATTCCAGTGTGAGTTCAAAGTCACACTGGAAATAACCAGGCATGGTGACACACTCCTTTAATCCCAGTGATGGCAGGAAGCAGAAAGGTATATAAGGTGTGAGGACCAGGAACTAGAGCCTTTTTAAGCTTTTAGCTTTTATCAGCAGTTCAGCTGAGATCCATTTGGATGAGGACTCAGAGGCTTCCAGTTTGAGGAAACAGGATCAGCTGAGAAGTTATCGAGGTGAGGTTAGCTGTGGCCTGTTCGGCTTCTCTGATCTTTCAGAAGTCACCCCAATATCTGCCTCCAGGTTTGTTTTTATTAATAAGACCTTTTAGATTTATGTTACACCCATCCCCACCACTTCATTACCTGCCCAGACATCTCTGCCTCTAGTGTACCCCTCCCTAATCAGTTTGCACATATTCCACTGCCCCGCCCCCTCCCTGAGTGACACCCCCCCCCCGTGGACCACTTCTAGTTTTCTGCTTCCATATATACTCCAGGCTCAATACAAAAGATGTGAAGCTAGGATCCATGTTTGAGAGAAAACAGGTGGGGTCGTCCTTTAGAAGCCTGAGTGACCTTACTTGGTATAAATTATTTTCCCTGATCTCAATTTCTGCACTCTTCCCCTATAGGCCGGTTGGTAACTGTAGAGAGTCACGATGTCCTTATTCTTCTAGCCTAGCCCCTTTCCAAACACCCCATCCTATTGGTTCAGGATGCAAAGACTTGTCTAATGAGTATTCTGGGGTGTTGAGACTGCCCCCTTATCTAAATGTAGCTTAGTCATGCTGGAGACTGCAATTCCCCAGCTCTCACAATTCTGAGACAAGTAGTAGTCAGCCACCAGCTGAGTGAGATCTGGGCTGAGCGCCTCCTTATTGTCTGGGACTCTGTGAACCCCATACCAGAAAAGAAAAGTGGGTGTGACTGACTTGTGTTTTGTGCCATTCTTCCTTCCTCAGAATCACCAAGAACAAATGTATGGCTTACAGTTGACAGGCATCTTTGATTCGACTACCCCAAGAGAGAGCAGGCCATAGTAACACAAGAACTCACTCTGGGAGAAAAGACCTGGCCTCAGAACTGCAGAAAAACAGCAGCATCCTAGGACTCACTGTTCAGGCAAGGAAGTCATCCCACAGAGAGAAGGGGGGGGGGGGGATATCCATCCTACAAGCCACAGTTCCTTCTCCACTCATCACCAGGACCCTAGCTGAGGAGCTGCAGACTGTGTTGACCCTCTGGTGGACATGTTAAGAAGTGCAGTCTGCTTTCCACATGAAAATCTTAGGGCCAAACGTGTGGTTTGAAGTCATCTCCAGCCTTTGTTTTTCATTTGGCACAGGTCCTTGGTTTTGCAGATATCACACGGTTAGTAATAAGCCTTGGTGGTCAGGACAAGATCTCCATGCCTGTGTTCAAAGGAAGTTATCCAGCCTCTCTAAGTGTCAGTTTTCTCAACCCAGGCAGCATCAGTTCACACAGAGTTCATACAAGGATCCACAAGGTGGCATTTGTCAAAACCATTTCCTGAGTCAAGGCACACAGCAGACAGGGCTTGTATAGAGAACATTCCCTATTCTTTCTGGCCAGATTAGTAGGAATAGGACCCCATGCTGCCAATTTACAAAACATTACATAGTCCAGAAATAAATGTATTTTTCTGATGTGCAGAAAGTATCAATAATAATGAAGTAATTCCTGGGGCATCAGTTTCATAGGACTTGTCCATAACTCACTGTTCCCAACAGGTACTGATCCAACACTTGCTGAATGTTTGGTATGGTTCCAGCTGGGGCCTGGGAGCTGGAGACATAAAGATGGACAAGAAAGGAGTCCTCTGGCCTGTGAGCTTTTGTTCAAATAAGGACAGTTGTAGCACCTGACATGTTTGGACCATTTACAACATTTGGGCAATGAGCTAAGTGTCTCTTGAGTATGAGCTCATCTCAGCCTCATTCAAACCCTACGGCAAACATGCTATTACCCAGATTCATCTTTGTTGTTTTGTTATGGTGTGTATTGTAAGACAGAGTCTCACATAGCCCAGGCTAGCCTCCAGCTCACTCTCTGTAACTGAGTTTCATGTGCTTCCACCTCCATCTACACCTCCCAAGTGTTGGCTGGAGTCACAGGTGTGCACCCTCATAGTCACACACTGGCTTCTTAAACTGTGGGTTGGCCAGCCATGGTTACAGGGAGAACCTATCTCAAAATACCCTCTCTAAATGAATTTTGATTTGGGATTAGAACAGAATGTCCAATTATTTCTGAAATGGCCCAAAACACACTTCCACCACCTTCATTCTGCATATTTATGTGAAGAAGCATCCTCAGAATTGACAATTACATAATAACAAAAATATCAGCCTACTCTAAAGACATCAAAGATGCTCTGTGCCCTGCTGTACCAAATAGTCTACTAAGGTCTAATTCTTTATATAAAAGCAAACAAGCACACCTACCTAATTAGTATGTGAATTTGCTTTCATTTTTAATAGATAGTAAAATATGTATACTAAATAATTTTTAAATAAACTTTCTTTTCTATTGATAAATGTTTGATTTTTATACATATCTTATATACCTACATGCACACAGTCATGTAAAGAGATCTCAGGCAATCGGGGTCATGAATGGAAAAGCTGAAGAAGCCTTCATGACCCTGATTTCAAGATGTGGCCACTGGAGTAGGGAACTGTGTCCCACAGCAGCGGCCTTCTAGGGTAGCACTTTCTCAACACACATCTCCATCCGTGGTTCCCACTGAGGACTGTGACCCACCTCCAAGAAGATCAGAAAATCACATTTCTAAAATAACATTTTTGTCACTTAAATTCTACTTTTTATCAGAGCTGGCATATTGTATTCAAGTTTTTAAATGGATTGGTGCTTAACAGCTGAAGATATTGATTACTGCTGTTCTCCAGTACCTGTAGGGGTTGGATCAGACTCCTATATAGCCACAATAGAAGAACACTCAAGTCCCTTATACAAAATAATGTGGTATTTGCCTATGACCTATGTGTATCTCAAATATTTTTTATTCTGTCTAAATTACTTACATATTCCTGACGTGTTGCAAATGCTATGATTGTTATACTAGGTCTTTAGGAAATAATAATAAGAAAAGAGTCAAGCCAGGCAGTGGTGGATCATGCCTTTAATCTCAGCACTTGGGAGACAGAGGCAGGTGGATCTCTGTGAGTCCGAGGCCAGTCTACAGAGCAAGATCCAGGACAGGCACCAAAACTACACAGAGAAACCCTGTCTCGAAAAACCAAGAAAGGAAGGAAGGAAGGAAGGAAGGGAGGAAGGAAGGAAGGAAAGGAGGAAAGAATCCAGTTTGTTTTCAAATATTTTTTATCAGTGATTGAACACATGGATGTAGAAGCATGGATTGAAATGGGCCAACCATAGTTTGTATTTGAATGTGCTGGATCTAGGCTTCCTGGTTGATTATGGAAGTATATGGGTTTTTGGTTCCTGTTCCCAGGTCTGAAAGACTGGATGTGGATGCATGTGGTTCAAATGCTGCTATTCTCACTTCTTCAGGCAGTGAGCCTCATGTCTCTATCATCTAAGAAGTTTACCCAAGACACCCTAGGACAGGACAACAGGCAGTCTGCAGAGCCATCCACAGCCCAACTGGATGTGGGCACCCAGAGCAGGATCAGCAAGACTAACAATACAAGAGTTCAAAGTTTGTTGAGTTCACAAAACTTTGTGGTGGCAATTTCTTGCAACCACCTATAATTCTAGCTAACTTGGATTTGCGAACTGAAGGCCTCACCCCTTCTCCTTCTCAGGTCTCTGTTCATACTATCTCAAGTGACACACACAACCTTCCCCTGCTAAACACAAGCATTTGTCACGGCTTAGCATTATATTAAACACTTACTCAGTTATCCCAAACTAGAGAGCAGGGACTTTCTTTGTTCACAAGTGGAACCTGAAAGGTCTCAGATGTGAGTTCACAAGGGACACTCAGACAGATTGTTGGGGTAAAGAGTTTATTAGAAGGGTTAAGCCAGGAGGCTCACGCCTTTAATCCCAGCTACTCAGGAGACAGAGGCAGATAGATCTTTGTGAGTTTGAGGCCAGCCTGGTCTATAGAGCGAGTTCTAGGAGAGCCAAGGTTACACATCTACAGCCACATCTCAGGCCCTGCATCTGCCCTGGCCTGGTCCCTTTTACTGTTTCTCACTTGGTCTTGGGTTTCTGGGAAATTACTCAACAGATACGCCTATTACTACATTTTCATTATGAAAGAATAGAATTTCACCCACAGAACGCATGTCTAAGATCAGACTTACGTTTTTCTCTACAGTCAGATATGTCCCTCTGTTTTTTATCGGGGGGCTGCTGTTGGGGTTTAATCCCAGCCCACCAACTCTTTCTTCTCACCGCCTTTACACAATCAACACCCTCCAGCCTTGTTTTTCAGATGTAAGTTGTGACTCTCAGCGGTAGACGATAAAGTTCATTGGGTGGCTGGTGGTGGACTGTGAAAAGCACTTTAACAAACAGCAGAAATGTGCAGTTTATTTGATATTTGTGGGTTATAGTGGATTACCAATAGCACATTAAGGAATGGCAGAGACATGCACTTTATTTTGACACCTGGTTTTAAAGTCTGAAAATGCTTCTGTTGATAGATGGGTCAAAGTTTTCATACTAGTCACCTCAACATCAGTGCAAGTGGGCAGCCCACCTGGTCCTTTGATTTTATTAACTTCATTAATCAAGGGCCACTGTGCAGGGCAGTGCTCAGCATGACCACCCCATCCAAACCCTTCCTCCAGAGGTGTGGACGACACTCTAACTTATCTTGTAGTAGCTCAAGAATTACCCAACCCTCTCTTCAATAATTGCCTGGGATATGTCAAGGCTGCCAAAGAATTTATAAGCCGTGCATACCCCTGCACTTAGGAACCAGATGGATTACAAGTTTGAGTCCAACCTGGAGGACATAGCAAAAGCCTGTACATCGTGTAACCTACCACTAGGTGGAGACACGACCTTGTCTGCTCCCTTAAGGGTTACTCGAATGGGCAGGTCGTGGATCCTCTGGGAACCCCTCCCAGGAAGGCAGGCTCACTTGAGATAAAGCGCTTTTCCTTTACAGAGCCCCACGCCCCAGCACAGTCCTTCTGACCTGGGGCAGCTCCTGCAGCTGAGCTACCATGAGGGTCGGCTGAGTCTGCCTGCTGCTCTGAGGCAGTCTTTTGTCAGCCTGTGTCTCAAGCGCCTTCGGTTCTGTAAGATGGTCATGTCAGGGCTGGGTTCCTCAGGTCTCTGGTGTTCAACATGGAGAAGGCAATGTTCAACAGTAAAGCATGTGGAGCCTCAAGTTTTTCTGTACTATTGCAAGATCTTGTGTCGACATAGTTATTTGGGTTATTAAGTTGTTTGTTTGTTTATTTTGGCTTAGTTTGGATTTTTTGTTTGGTTTTTTCAAAACAAGGCTTCTCTGTTGTAGCCCTGTCCTGGAACTCTCTCTCTCTCTGTGTAGACCAGGCTGGCCTTGAACTCAGAGATCCGACTCCCTCTAGGATTAAAGGCTAGCACCACCACTGCCCAGCCTTGTAGCATGAATCTTAAAAGTTCTTATTAAAAAATCAAACCCGGGGCCAGTTATTGTGGTGAAATGCTGGATGGTCAGAGAGACAGAACAAGCCACAGCTACCTCACAGCCTGGCTATGAAATTTTTAAGAATAGTCTTTGAGCAGTAAAAAGAAAAACAGTTCTGGGACAAAAAAGTTTTACCCATTTGGGAAGGGAACAGGAAGAAGACAGGAACCTGTTAAGAAATGTAACAGAGAATTGGGGTTTGGGAAGTCCCCATAAGGAAAAAGAAAACAAAACAAACAAACAAACAAAGAGTAAGGAAGCCCAAAGCATTAGTTACAGAGTTTAAAAGAGGGGTTGAGCTCTGATTAACATCTGAAGGAAAAAGTCAGAAGAGATGAAAAGAAAATAATTAGGCCTTTCTGAGTCAGCCCTCAGAATGGCAGTGCACAAGAAAACAGAATCAAGACACACAGGTGGATACTCGCTGTCCTGTGCAGTTTGGAAGGACCAGCAGCAGTCTTTGAGCTTCTTGCACAGTGAGGGTCCTTGCTTAAACAGGAGCATGGCACTAACTATTCCTGAGAAGCCAGGCATTTCCCTGGGGAGAGTGTTGGAGACAGGAGTGGACAGATACCTGAGCTTTGTTGCCAGTATGCTCCACAGAGCTTGGATTTTCCCCTCTCCTGCTAGAGAGCCATGGAAATCTGTGTATAAGACATTAGATTATATATAATATACTAGATCATCTCCCTTGGTTTCTATAAAGTAAGTACAGCTGTTGAATAGTATTAGAGGTTAATATTTCCTTTGCCCAAATTTTTGCAACATGCAGCCTTGTACTGAGGCCAGAGAATATTGCAGTAAAACATTAGCCTCCTTTTTCAAGGTTCTCGGTATCTGACTTATCCCAATTCTTAAGGCTGTCACAGCCACAAGACTAAGCACATGTTGGTGATAATCCTAAGGACAAAGAGACAAGTAGTAGAGCCTTGTCAGTGGACTAGGACACTAGCCCTGAGTCAGGGTTCTCTAGAGGACACAACCAATAGGAAGAACTTACCCTGTTAGCTGTGAAATAGTAACCACAGCAGATTCACACTTAGCACTGAGGCTCAGCCATGGCACTCTATCACGGGACTGGGGGTTGGGCAAAAACCAATGGTTACTCAGTCCATAAGACTAGACCTCAGCAGTCTCACTCTGAGGACAGAAGCAGAGATGCTTCCTGGAGAGCAGGAAAGGTTTTTCCAAGAGAAAAGCTTGGAAACTCTGATTCTGCTATCTGCGAAGGAATCAACAGCAAATCCATTTGGCACGACAGGGAAGGCCATGTTAGCAGAGAAAATCCTCCCCTTACCATACTCTTAATCTCTGCCTGAGATCAGATGGTTAGTATGCCTTCCATTACTCCAGATGTTCTTGAGGAAGATTCCTGAGCACAGCCCCAAACAACTGGAAACTGGTTCCTTTATCAGCAGGGGCTAAGTTTCCTGACCAGCGAGAGTCAAGAGCCACAACCAGCTTTCATCAGTGGGTGTCAAGATCACCCCCTTCCAGTAGAAAACGTACCATTGCCTCTTTCAGATACATCATTCATTAACTGTAAGTATTTGAGATGACTGAGAGGATACTTAAAAAGAAAAGGGGGCCTGTTCTGGCCACAATGTGCTGCAAGCACAGGGTAATGTAAGTTCCCTTCGGGACCCAATAACTATCTAAAACTTTTTAAAGTAAAAGGACCCACCATTCAGGTCTAGTAGTACCACTTTTGGATATATTGCTCAAAGGATGCCTTATTATTTGGGGCATTATCTCTGTACCCATAGGTAAAGGGTTGTGTACAGAAATGAAACTACCAAGAATTGAGAGGGTAACAGGGGTGCAGGTGGTTGTCTAATGGATTGCCAAATTTGTTCTCTGGCACAGACAAAAATCTGAACATCTGGGAAAGACAGAACACCAAGTCCTGAAGAAAAGGAAAGAAGCAACGTTAAGCTTCGGGATTGGAGAGGTCTAATGTAAATCCATTAAATGGACTCTGTCATGGGTGTTTTGTTTTGTTTTATTGAGACAGGGTTTCTCTGTGTAGCCCTGGCCGTCCTGGAACTCGCTCTGTAGCCCAGGCTGGACTAGACTTCACAGAGATCCACCTGCTTCTGCCTCCCGAGTGCTGGGATTAAAGGCATGGGCCACCACACCAGGCCTGTTGTGGGTGTTTTATAGAGCTCTGGAGCTCCCTTTTCACATATTGGTCCTGTTTAGATACCCACACCCAACCCTGTGCCTTCATGTGTTCTTGGAACAAAAGGCCACCACCTCAAGGAGCCTGCTTTCACTTTCCTTCTTTATTTTTGTCCTTCAAGAGCTGTTATAATAGAATAGACAAGAACAAAATAAAGCAAGGAGTATAATTAATTAGGAGTCCTGAGAATGGAAAGAACTTACTGTTTTTATCATATGGGCCTTTCACTTGCTTGGTTAGTGTCCCCCAAGATATTTCATAATATTTGAGGTGCTGTTTCCCTGATTTCTTTCTCAGTTTGTCATTTGTATATAGGAGGGCTATCTACAAATTTTGTGATTTGATTTTGTGAGTTAATTGATTTTTGTGAGTTAATTTTGTGCCCAGTTACTTTGGTGAAAGTGTTTATCACCTGTAGGAGTTTTTGCATCTATGTTCAGGAGGGAAATTGTTCTAAAATTCTCTTTCTTTGCTGAGTCTTTGTGTGGCTTGGGGATCAGGCTACTGTGGCCACATAAAATGAATTTGGCAATGTTCCTTCTATTTCTATTTTGTGGAATAATTTGAGGAGTATTGGTATTAGCTGTTCTTTGAAGGTCTGGTAGAATTCTGCACTAAAACCTTCTGGCCCTGGCTTCTTGTTGTTGTTGGGAGACTTTGAATGACTGCTTTTATTTCACCAGGGGTTATAGGTCTGTTTAAATATCTAATCTGATCTTGATTTAGCTGTGGTAAGTGGTCAGATACAATTCTTTGCATTGGTTCTCCATTTCCTCCTGTTCTCTTCCTACAATGCTTTGTAGCCCCTGTTAATTCTGCTAGCTCACTTTGGTACAGCACTCCTGGCACTGAGGCTAGCCACTGTCACCTCAATGACTGGACCTGGAGGAAAAAACTTCTAACATTCTTTTACCTCTCTTGTGTTACAGTTCCTGGCTTCGTCCACTGCTGTCCTTACCTCACCCCTGCTGGGTGCCCCTCTGGTTCTAATTTTTTCTCAGTAAGTGCTTTGGGATGCTCAGCTAAGAGCATAGAGGGGGCACCTAGAGGCAAGAGGGGGGGCGGGTGTTGGCTCCCCTGGCAGTTGGTGTACTGCCCGCCTGCTCTCAAGGTCCAACTATGTTCTCTAATTACCCAATTGAAAATATCTTTTTCACTGGCCACAACCCCTCTTTTTCCCTCTTCTGGCCACAGTTATGATCCTCCTATGGACTCTACTCTTACCTCTCCCCTTAATCTCTTGCAAGAGAGAGCTGGATACCCCTCTTAAACCAAAATCACCAGCTTTTAAAGGCTTACTCATCCAACTGCTGGGTCTGTCTGCCCACTAAAGTCCAGTGTTCTTGGGCTGCCGCTGTCTCCTTATCACTGTGGATCTACACCCCTCTCAAGCTAATCTTTACATAATGACCAATTCTTCCCAAGGCTCTCTACCCATAACAGACCTCCAAAATCACTCTGCTTTTTCTGGCCCTTTCCATCCCTAACTCTGAGCTATTACTCTCTTCCTACTTATTAACTCTACCAGTATCCTTCCCATTCAGACCCCTGACTCACCTCTGTCAAACACCCCCTATTCCCTGAGACACAATGCAGATCTTTCCCTGACACTATATGTTCTTACTGGCTGCAAGAATATATCCTAGAGATTCAGCTGTGTATTAAAGCTATACCTTGACCAGCCAAGGGTCTGTCAAGAGGCAAGCCATTTATTATGAATATTTGGTGCTATGCAGCCTTTAATATTTCAGCTGTCTTCTGCTATGAAATTCCTGCGTGCTCAAGTATTTCCAGGCCTGCTGAACTTCTAGGTAACTAACTCCCCTGCTGAGCCTAGGAGACAAGCTGGCTGGAGACGCATAGCTTTGCTTCTTGTGCAAAGGAAGCTCAGACCAACCCCCTGACCCAAGACCTAGTGGCTCTCCAGAGCAACTGACTGAGAACAAGAGAGTTTTTTACATATCAAGGTGAGGGGTAGAATAACATTCCTGAGGAGGCAGAGAACCCAAGGGAAGAAAGAGCAGACATTTTCTGTAGAAAGAGACAGAATGGCAAGGCCAGAGAGAAGAGAGGATGACAGAGGTTCTGTAGAGGGTAAGCAGATCTCGGGTAGAGTTTTCTGAGTGCCAGGAGTAGAGAGTAGCAGAGATGGAGAAAGAGGATACAGAGGACCAAGATGAGACTGGAAGCACAGGAGTTTAGTTGTTATCAGGACTGTGAGCTAGGGAGCTGGACGGAACTGAAGCTACAGAAACAGGATTTCATCCCAGAGAAATATAGTAGATGAATATAGAGCTTGGTGTATCTAGTGTTATTCCTGCCCTGAATGCTTGATGCAGCTATAGCTCTATTGATAGAATTTTATCTTAGAGGAATAAAGTTAACAGACATAAGAACATAGTGTATATAGATTTTTTTCCCTCAGATATCCCACGACAGACATAGCTAAAACCCTGGGACCTCTGGGCATTCCATAATATGTGATCCCATATTTACAGATACTCACCTCTTTCAATGGCTCCTTTCTGTATCTCTCCTTCTACTCTTCCTGCTCTACCTCCACCTTCCTGGGCAGTCTCTCCGTTTTGCTCTGTCACTGTGGTGGTTTGAATGAGAATGACCCCAATAGGCTTATATATTTAAATGTTTGAGCAGGATAAGGAGGTGTGGCCATGTTGGAGGAAATATGTCATTGGGGGAGGGCTTAGAGGTTTCAAAGGTCCACATCCTTCCCAGTCTTTCTCTCTCTCTCTCTCTCTCTCTCTCTCTCTCTCTCTCTCTCCCTCAAGCTTGTGGATTAGATGTAAGCTCTCAGATACTGATTCAGTACCATGCCTGCCTGCTGCCCTTGCTTCCCAGCATGATGACCATGGACTCCAACTCTCTGGAACTGTGAGGTCCAAATTAAATACCTTCTTATATAAAAGTTGCCTTGGTCATGGTGTCTTTTCACAGTAAAAGAAAGTAATTAAGACAGTAACCAAATCATCCATTTTCAGCCCTCTAATGATTATTTAAATACAGACCTCTCCAGAGACACCAAATTTTCTGGCCCCCTGAAACACCAAGATGATATATGGAAACCTCCCTGCTTAGATTCTTTGCATGTCCCATGATGTCTCCGCCATGACTGCCACTTGTCCTTGTATGACAACCTTGACCCGTTATCAGACCTCCACAACTGCACCCTGGATACACTGTCTTGATATGGAACAGACATCAAATTGTTGGGCCCTATCCATTTCTGACTCCTTTACCAGTGCACTCCAGAATTTAACTCTCTACCCTATTCATTTACAGCTAAAGTCCACCCACAACCAAGACCTTCCAAACCCTCCTTTCTACTACAAACCCCTTCAACCCTTTTATAATAGCCACAAATAATATAAAATATCTTGGGGTAACTCTAACCAAGCAAGTAAAAGACCTATATGATAAAAACTTCAAGCCTTTGACAAAAGAAATTAAAGAAGATATCAGAAGATGGAAAGATCTCCCATGCTCATGGATCAGTAGGATTAACATAGCAATCTTGCCAAAAGCAATCTGCAGATTCAATGCAATCCCCATCAAAATCCTAACACAATTCTTCACAGATCTTGAAAGGACAATTCTCAACTTCATATGGAAACACACAGACACACAGACACAGACACAGACACAGACACACAGACACACACAGACACACACACACACACACACACACACACACACACACAAAGGATAGCTGAAATAATCCTGAACAATAAAAGAACTGCTGGAGGTCTCACCATATCTGATCTCAAATTATACTATAAAGCATTAGTAATAAAAACAGCATGGTATTTGCCTAAAAATAGACAGGCTGATCATTGAATGGAATTGAAGATCAAGACATAAAGCCACACACCTATGGACACCTGATTTTTGATAAAGAAGCCAGAAATACACGCTGGGAAAAAAAATACAATATCTTCAACAAATGGTGCTGGTATAACTGGATGTCTGTGTGTAGAAGAATGCAAATAGATCCATACTTATCACACTGCACAAAATTAAAGTCCAAGTTGATCAAAGACCTCAACATAAAATCTGTTACACTGAACCTGGTAGAAGAGAAAGTACCTTGAACACATTGGCACAGAAGACTTTCAGAACACCAATAGCACAGGCTCTAAGATCAATAATCAATACATGGAACCTCATGAAACTGGGAAGCTTCTGTAAGGCAAAGCACCCCATCAATCAGACAAAGAGGCATCCTATAGAATGGGAAAAGGGTTTGGTTTTGGTTTTGGTTTTTTTCAAAGCAGGGTTTCTCTGTGTAGCTTAGGGGCCTTTCCTGAAACTCACTCTGTAGCCCAGGCTGGCCTCAAACTCACAGAGATCCGCCTACCTCTACCTTTCAAGTCCTGGGATTAAAGGTGTGCTCCACCACCGCCCAGAGGGAAAAGATTTTTATCAACTCCACAAGAAAACTGATTTCCAAAATATATAAGAATTCAAGAAATTTGATATAAAAAACCCAAATAACCCAATTTAAAAATGGGGTACAGATCTAAACAAAACTTTCAACAGAAGAAACTCAAATGGCCAAGAAACACTTAACGAATTGTTCAACATCCTTAGCCACTGGGGACATGAAAATCAAAACTACTTTGAGATTCTATCTTATACCTGTCAGAATGGCTAAATTCAAAAACATAAGTTATAGCTCATGGTGGTGAGGATATGAAGCAAGGGGAACACTCCTCCATTGCTGGTGGGAGTGCAAACTTGTACAGCCACTATGGAAATCAGTATGATGGTTCCTCAGAAAGATGAGAATTCATCCACCTCAAGGTCTAGCTATACCACCCTTGGACATATACCCAAACGATGCTGCATCGTACCACAGGAACATTTGCTCAACTGTGTTCATTGCTGCTCTGTTCATAATAGCCAGAAATTGGAAACAATCTAAATGTCACTCAACAAAACAATGTATAAAGAAAGTGTGGTACATTGGCACAATGGATTATTACTTGGCTTAAAAAAAATAACGTCATGAAGTTTGCAGGGAAATGGATGGACTAGAAAAAAAAATATGATCCTGGTTGAGGTAACCCAGACCCAGAAGGGTAAATATTGTATCTATTTATTTGGTCATATCTGTATATTAGCCATTAAATAAATGATAACCAAGCTACAATCCACAGACCCAGAGAGGTTAGGTATAGAGGAAGGGACTGGAGAGGTGGGGAGAACAATGTATCTCCCTAGGAAGGGAAAATAGAATCGATTTTACTGGAGCTGAGTAGGCAGGACAAGAATGGGAGGATCAAGTGGGAAGAGGGAGGGAATAAGTTCAGAGTCTAAGCTATGGACCACAGTAGAGACCTTTTTGTTAGTAATTGGAAAAGCCTCTACCTATCCTGAACATGTAGCTTTCATTAATAAAAGATATTTAAACCTTTTTTTTTTTAAATAGGAGGCATATGAGTAAAGTCCAGTTGCCAGTCCATGGCAGGCATTTGGTGTGTAGGAAATGGTAGTGTCTAAGGTTTGAATTGGGGTGGGTTCTCCTGCAGGTATCACGGGAGTTAGATAAGTCCCTTTGGAGCTGTTTTTCCGAAGGTTGGAGGGGAGAGTGTTGTTGGAGAAATTGGGGAAGAACTTGGTTAGAGGGCTGGAACAGAGAGTGTAGGTAGGTGAGGATGTCTTTGGTCAGAGGAACACCAGGGAATGGGGTAGCTTGGGGATGGGAGCCTGACAGGTGTGAGTGATGAATTTTTGTGGTCAGAGGTGGAATCAGTAAGGTAGAGATGAGTAAAGGCAACTTCCTTGGAGAGACTATCATCATAATTGTCCTGTGCCAATGAACAACCGAGGCTGTCTCAGTAAAGCAGCATTTAAGAGATTATGGATCTAGGCCAAATTAAAGATGGGAGTGCCCCCTTGGTTGAGAAATCCCCAATGTCTCCATACTAGGATGTTGGAGTGGATAACATTATAGGTGTGTTTTCAATCTACATGGATGTTGACTTGTTTACTGCAGCCAAGGTCAGGTCTGCAGTGAGGAGTGTGAGTTCTGCCTTCTACAAGGTGGTGTGATGGAGGATAGCCTCAGCAAGAGTGTAAGATTGGCCCTAGATGATGGGAGAGCCAGCCACAAAATGGGGTGTCATGAGTAAGCTCCCATCTATGAATGAGTTGAGGGTGACATTTGATGTGGCAATGAAGAGGGAGCAGAGAGAGGGCCTTGGAGGAGGTGGTGCGTAGTAAGATGGTGGGGTTGAGGATTTGGGGAGGGTTAGGAGGTTAGGTGGGGTTCAGGAGATAGGCATGGAGAGCCTGAACCTGTGGAAGTGCTAGGGTTAGGAGATTATCGTGGTTAATGTGATCTTTAATCGACTCTGTGAAAAAAATAGTGAAGGGATTGTGGAGGGATGTTTTGTTGGCCTCTGGGATGAGAATGGTGGCATTAGCCATGGTCTATAGGAAGGACAAGGAAGCCACCCGTTAACAAGTCTAGTTGTTTGGATTCAGTTGGGGTTTAAGTGACAGAGGACAGCAAAGACTTGGCCCTGGGTAATGTAAAAAGAGAAAGAATGGCCAGGAAGGGCCTGGGAGTGGGAGGGTAAAGACTCTAGACAGAGACTGTTTTCAATTGCCAGTAGTATTAAGGACAGAGGAGGAAGAGGAGAGAAGTTCCCTGATTGACCCTTTGGTGGGGATGGGCAAGGAAAGATCCCTAACTTAGGGATCCAGATTTAGAAAATTTGAAGAGGCCAAGAAAGACCATAAATTCCCTCTTGTGTGGCATGGGGTAGTTAAGGATTTCCTATATTCACATGAGTGAGATGGACCAAGAATGACAGAGAGGTAGGCTACAGGCAGGACTGAAATCTTGGGCAAAGGAAGTTTGGGCAGAGGGGACTTCAGACCATTTGCCATTTTGCCTGATGATGTCTGTGAGGATTTAGAAATCAAAAATTCCCAATTCGGGCCAGGTATGGCCATTATCTCATTGATATTCGAGCCAGATATAAAAGGAGAGCAGCCTAAGTCATGAGTCTGAGGCCAATGAGATCTAAAGCTTCAGGGTTTGATTTGAGGTGTGTCAAAAAGGTGTCCCTCGGCACTGACGATTTGGAACCCATCTCAGAAGGCAAGAGAGGCTACAGACGCTTCACAGTCACCACCTAGGTTCAGACAGCAGCTGGAAGAATGAGCCTGGTTTGCACAAGAGGGCGTCCCCCGCTTGCTGACACCAGGTGGCAAAAGCTGAGGAACTCCTGGGGTTCCAGCCTTGGTCTGGACACCTCTGGACATTGGCTGAGCCTTGTTTTCCCAGTGAGTTTGTGGTGGACACAGTCTGAGAGACAAAGAGCAGAGGTCTCTGTTCTGGAGATTGGTAGATACTGAAAGAGAGGGAAAGGGGGAAAAATGGGAGAGTCCCCAGCATTCCCCATAGTGGTAATGTAGGTTAGAATAGTTAATTTGCTGATGATTTTGGTAGAGTTTTGTTAGTACTGTTTGGGGCTTTTGTTTTATTTTGGTTTGGGTTTTGCCTTCTGCGGCAGTTTATGTAAGAAATACTCCTCCCCCGCCCCATAGGCTCCTCCAGGTATTTGAACACTTGGTCCCCAAGCAGGTGGCACTATTTGGAGAGGTGGTGCAGCCTAGCTGGAGAAAGTACATGAATGGATAGGCTTTGTGAGTTCATAGCCTTTCCCACTCTCTTTTCTGTGTTTGTGGTTAAAGATGGGACTCTCAGCTTCTGGCTCTGGCTACCTATGCCATGCCTCCTCACTGTTAAAGACTTCCTTTGGAACTGTAAGCTAAAAGATGTTGATTTGGGTCATGGTGTATGTATCACAATGTGCTATTTTATCACAACAAAAGAGCAATGAGACCTCTTAGAAAAGAATCCCGGTTAGTACGGATGTGGCAGGAAAACAGTGTAAGAGGAAATTCCAAAGATTAACAAAGGCTGACATCAGGGGAAAGCCTTTGGTCTAACTTCATTCAGCCAAGAAAGCATGCTGGGAAAAACCTGTGTTGTGTGAACTTGGGTGACACCGGTACTATGACACTAGCTCACTGGAGCCCTCACTCCAGCCCTTCTCTCCCTTCACTCTTGGAGACAGGTCACCCGCACACTCCAGGCCTTTCTGTATCTCCCTTAACAAGCCAGATCTTTTCCCGAACCAAAAATGTTAGTTTTCTGGCTGCGTTGTGTTCTTACCCTGCAAGGAAACGTCTCGAAACACGACAGAATCTGCTTGTAGAGTTTATTAGAAACAAAGGGACAGAGAGTGCGCAGGCCTGTGGGAGAGACACGTGCGTGGAGAAGGGGGGGGGAATATCGCGCTGGACTTTTAAAACCGGCTGGGGGCGTGGCCAGGTCATGTCACTACTCTACGCGTGTGCGTAGATCACATGTTCACGTTGCGCGCTTACATGACCATGCAATGTCACGGACTCTGATCACGCGAGACCCCTTGGCCCGGAACTTGCTAGGCGGAGATATCCGGGCCCATCGGGTATCCTAGCTACGAGACGCTTTTGATGTGGAAATGGCTAGGTGGAAGTGTCTGCCTGGTAAATGCAACCATGTTGTGAACCCTTCATTCCCGACACTTTTACTTTTAAAAAAAAGAAAAATTGTGGTTGACTGGGTACGGGGGCGACGTTTCTCTCAAAGACTGCTTCCAGCTGAATAGTGGGCGTCGGTTGGCTCTTGGGGGGGGGGTGACGGGTATCTTGTGAAGTCCGGGAATGATGGTGGAGGTCCTGGAACAACGTTCTGCCTTCTCCTGGTTCCGCGGCTGTCCATCCGTGCTGGTGCTAGGGTCCTCCCGTTTAACAAGATACTGTTGACATGGAGAGAGCTTATTCCTCTGGAATTGGCGGCAAATGCCTTTGGAGGTCAGAAGTGGGTGCCAGATCCCCTGGAAATATAGTTAAGGGTGGTTGTAAGCCCCCATGTAGGTGCTGTAATCTGTTTTTGGTTTGTTTTGAGTTTTTTGGTGCTTTTTGTTTTGTTTTGTTGTTTGGTTTGGGTTTGGGTTTTTCAAGACAGGGTTTCTCTGTGTAGTCCTGGCTGTCCTGAACTCCCTTTGTAGACCAGGCTGGCCTCAAACTCACAGAGATCAGCCACCCTCTGACTCCAGAGTACTATGATTAAAGGCATGCGCTACCACCACCCAGTGTAGCTGCTATAATTTGAATCCAGGTTGTCTGTCTGCAAGTGCATTAAGTGCTCTTAAACTGCTGAACCATCTCTCTAGACCCAACAACTCCCATTTGACTGCTAAATTGATTTCAAGTTTTTGATTATTTTTTTCCTCATTCTGTTCAAGATCTATGACTTCCAATCTAGAGACTGATGTTTTTGATTTATGTATTATATCTTGTGGCTTAGTTACTGTTCTGTTGCTGTGAAGAGACACCGTAACCAAGGGGACTTATAAAAAGAAGCATTTAATTTGGGGCTTGCTTATAGTTTCAGAGGACTAGCCTGTAATCATGGTGGGAAGCATGGAGGCAGGCAGGCATGGTGCTGGAGAAGTAGCTGAGTGCTTACATCTTATCCACAAAACTTCTAGAGGCTAACAAAGGACAGTTTATGTTAGGCATATTTAAGTACCGCACATTTTGAGAAAAAGTTTTCTGGTGATAATTAATTCAGTCTTGTGTGTACAACAAATCTTAAGACATTGAAACTCTTTCCAAGGTACATGTGTCCTCTCTCATTAAGATGGATTGTATAGATTGACTAAATGTGGCATGTTAAAGGTCTGGGGGAAGAGCTGGTGTGGTGTTGGTCATACAGACAGTGCAAAGGTTATTAACCACCTCTGCTCTCATTTGTAAAGTACGTGTGACATCTCCCATAAAGATGGGCTCTACTGGCTGAGAAACAATGCTCAAGATAAGGGTCTGGGGAGGATGACTGAGACAAACATAAGAATATTGGAGAACCATGTGTGGTCTGGCCATAGAGATAGTTCAGAGGTCACCAGGCTATTGACCAAATTCATTCCCAGCCTTATGGACAGAAAAGAGATGATACATCTCTTCCTTTGAAGAGAAAAGCCTTAGTGTTTAACGTTCCTGGTTTCCCTAGTGCTTATCTGTGAGCACAAGGATTTCGTGCCCTCTACAGCCCTCCCCGAGTGACACACCTTCCACAAGAGGTACTAATCCTTCTAAATAGTTCATCAACTGAGAACACATTCAAATGGTGAGCCTATGGTGTCCATTCTCATTCAAACCACCACATCTTGATAGCTAGTTTTCCTCTGGACCTTTTAGGAATTCTTGTTAATTAGATAGTAAAAAGTTTAGATTGATCTTCTGTGTCTCTTAACATTTTTTTTCTTATTTTTTTCCTAATTTGTCTCCCCACGCAGGATTTCTTCCTAGATTGTTTTCATTTTGTTATTCGTGGTTTTAATTTCCAATAATTATTTCTTATTGCTTCCTTTCCATAGCAACCTATTGATGTTTTATAGATTCAGTTATTGTTTTCAGCTTGTCTGAGAAAACTAGAAATTAAAAATAGTCTTCATTTTTTTAAAATTATCTGTTTAACACTGAATCAATTTTTTCCTTCCATTTTTCATTTTAGAAATCTTTCTATTTTGTACTTTGGCTTTTCAAAATTTTTGAAAATCATTTATTGGCTATGCACATTTATGTCCTTTGGGGGTACTGGGGATCAACTGAGAACCTTGTGCATGGTAGCAAAGCCCTTCTACCACTGAATGAAACTCCTGGCCCTTTTTGTCTGTGTATACTTATGAATGAAAGTGTGTTAGCTACAGGAAGCCCCATTTTTGTAGACACTGGTCGGAATTGTCAGGGAAGAATGGATTCTGCCTACCTTCTGTGTCCATGTTTTAGTGCTGCTTTGTCTGTAAATGCTGTCTCGTTCTCCCTCTGTCTTACAGGAATCAGTCAAATTTCTGCTTTGTTGTCTTTATTGTTATGACAGGTTTCCTTTTTTCCTCCCTTCTTAACAAATAGCATGTAACCCTGGTACTAACTTGCATTGCCCCAAGTGGTCATCCCCAGGTTAATCACTGTGACTAGACACGGAATTGCTTTGCTGACTCAGACCTGGGTTGTCATTGACCATTTCTGTTTTTCTGTGATCAGGGAATAGGATCTATAGCCACCTCTCCAGCCCTCCTCAACTACTGAGCTGAATTGTGGGGCTGAGGTGAGAGTGACATGTGGTGTTATAGAACAAATAGAATGGATATGACACTGTCTGAAGTCAAACTCCCCTATACTATTACCTATTTCTGAGGTCCCATAGGACAGACTCTTGCTCTGTCTCTCTCGTAAACACTAACCAATATAAGCAGAGTACTAAACAATGGCCACTAATTTTCTCATGGCTGCTTTTTAACATGTTAAAAATTTTTCCTAAGCTCCAGAAACCAGCTTAAATCCATGTGGACAGGTCAGACCTACTTCAGACTTTTTCTGTCTCACCAGCATCCTGTCAGACACAAAAGTGGCCCGAGTGACAAGCCAAGAGGGATGGATGTCTCCAGGGCAGCAGGATGGCCCACCCTCCCAGGACACCTATGTACCTTGGAAGGCCCCCTTCCCTACACCACCTAAGAGCCAACCAACGCCCACCAAGTCAAGTGGAAGCAGTTTTTCCTGGGAGGAACAATGCCCCTATTCCTGTTCACTCACTTTTTTATAATAAGAAAAAAGTCTGGAATGTTAGGATCCTGCCCTCACGCCTTGGAGTCTTGCGTCTGATATCATCAGGGGGCACTGGCAACTACATACATGCAGCGTGGTCAAGCAATCTGCGCCTTAAAAAAGCTGGATGCAGACCCTACCCTCTCTCTGTCTCTGCTCTCTGCTCTGCTCTGCTCCCCCTGCCCAGGCCTGGCTCCCCTCTCTCTCCCCCACCTTTCCCTCCTAATAAAGCTCTCTGTAACCCTGGTAGTTGTGGCCGTGGCTTGTGACTTTTCAACTGGTAACCAGCGCCAACACCAGCGCTGATTATCATCCTTTCAGTAGTATCATTCATTTCCTGAGTTTTCATGGGTGCAGCTACTCCAGAGGTTGAAGTTGTCCTTCTAGCACCTTCTTTTTTTTTTACAACACCATTCAGTTCCACATAATAGCCACAGATTCTCCTGTTCTCCCCCTCTCGCCTCCCTCCCCTCCCCCCAGCCAACCCCCCCCCCGTTCCCACCTCCTCCAGATCAAGGTCTCCCCCGAGGACCGGGATCGACCTGATAGACTCAGTCCAGGCAGGTCCAGTCCCCCCCCTCCCAGACCAAGCCAAGCGTCCCTGCATAAGTCCCAGGATTCAAACAGCCGACTCATGCAATGAGTCCAGGACCTGGCACCACCGCACAGCTGCCTCCCAAACAGATCAAGCTAAATGACTGTCTCACCCATTCAGAGGGCCTGATCCAGTTGGGGGCCCCTCAGCCTTTGGTTCATAGTTCATGGGCTTCCATTCATTTGGTTATTTGTCCCTGTACTTTATCCAACCTTGGCTTCAACAATTCTCTCTCATATAAACCCTCCTCTTTCTCACTAATTAGACTCCCAGTGCTCCACCATGGGCCCAGCCGTGGATGTCTGCATCCAGATTCCTCAGTCCTTGGATGGGGTTTATGGCACAATTATCAGGGTGTTTGGCCATCCCATCATCAGAGTAGGTCAGTTCCTGCCGTCTCTCGACCACTACCAGCAGTCTTTTGCAGGGGTATCTTTGTGGATCTCCGTGGGCCTCCCTAGCTCTCTGCTTCCTCCCCTTCTCATGTGGTCTTCATTTACCATGGTCTTGTTCTCCCTCTCTTTTCTTGATCCAGCTAGGATCTCCCACTCTCTTTCACTCGACTGTCGCCCTCCATTGCTCCTGCTCATGATCAGGCTGTTCATGTTGATCTCATCCATTTCTACGTGTCTTTTTTGGGGTCCCGTTTTCCAGGTAGCCTCACTGGTGATGTGAGTAGCAGTCCAGCCATCCTTGTTCCACATCTAGCATCATCCTATGAGTGAGTACATATCATATTTGTCTTTCTGAGTCTGGGTTGCCTCACTCAGGATGATTTTTTCTAGATCCATCCATTTGCCTGCAAACCACATGATATCATTGTTTTTCTCTGCTGAGTAGTATTCCATTGTGTATATGTGCCACAATTTCTTTATCCATTCTTCAGTTGAAGGGCATCTAGGTTGTTTCCAGGTTTTGGCTATTACAAACAATGCTGATATGAACATAGCTGAGCAAGTGCTCTTGTGGTATGATTGAGCATTTCTTGGGTATATGCCCAGGAGTGGTATAGCTGGATCTTGGGGGTGATTGATTCCCAATTTTCTAAGAAAGCACCATATTGATTTCCAAAGTGGTTGTACAAGCTTGCATTCCCACCAGCAGTGGAGGAGAGTTCCCCTAGTTCCACATCCTCTCCAGCATAAAGTGTCTTCAGTGTTTTTGATCTTAGCCACTCTGACAGGCGTAAGGTGGTATCTCAGAGTTGTTTTGATTTGCATTTCCCTGATGATTAGGGATGTTGAGCAATTCCTTAAATGTCTTTCAGCCATTTGAGTTTCCTCTGTTGAGAATTCTGTTTAGTTCTAAAGCCCATTT
>NC_051073.1:75842785-75874785 GCF_004664715.2 Peromyscus leucopus | reverse complement strand
TTTAAAAAAGGATTTTTCCATAACCTGGCAACAAGCCAAAGAAATAGTAAAGAAATGTCCTACTTGTTCCTTCTACAATCAAACGCCATTACCAGCAGGATGTAACCCAAAGGGTACTCAGAGAAATGAAATCTGGCAGATGGACGTGTTTCACTTTGCAGAATTTGGAAAATTGAAATATGTACACCACACTATCGATACTTATTCAGGATTTCAATGGGCAACTGCTTTGAGTTCTGAAAAAGCTGATTCTGTAATCACTCATTTGCTAGAAGTTATGGCCATCATGGGTATACCTGCACAAATCAAAACTGACAATGCTCCATCATATGTCTTTGTTAAAATGAAACAGTTTTTGCTTATTACAATATAAAGCATATTACAGGCATACCACATAATCCTACAGGTCAAGCAGTTATAGAAAGATCAAACAGAACTCTAAAGGATATGCTAAATAAACAGAAATGGGTAACAAAAACCCCCAGAAATAGACTGCATAATGCTCTTCTAACTTTGAATTTTCTGAATGCCAATGAGAAAGGAACAACAGCTGCAGAGAGACATTGGATAATAGAAAAAACTAAGAATTAAATCAGCCTATATACTTTAAGGATGTGCTGACCTCAGAATGGAAACCAGGGTATGTATTACATTGGGGACGAGGTTTTGCTTTTGTTTCTACAGGAGAAGATAAGCTGTGGGTACCATCAAAATTGATAAAGGTTCGATTTGAACAAGAGAGACCTCTTAATTGAGGAGGTGATAGTTCATCAACCAGCATGAACATCCAATTTAAACTAACTTGTATCAATAACACATGCCTTTTCATTTAATCAGATAATAACTTGTCAAAAGGAAACATCCCCAAAATTAGTCTTGGGGAAAGGTTTTTGTTTTTATCTTTTAGGAGAATGAAGGTTAAGGAATCTGAAGAACACTGGACAAATGAGACAACTGAAGAAAAGGGACAAATCATCTATCCCAAGAAACAGAGTGAAACGGTGTATGGGTATATATTATCTAAAAAAATTTATGTCTTCCTAAATGTTTGTTTCTGCTTTTCTCTAAAGATTTAACACTATTGGTCTTCTAACAGTCCCAGTTCAATTAAAATTTAAAGCTGACTTTGGAGTTGGAGAATGGCTCTCTCCTTCTTTAAAATCAAGCATGTTGTTAAAAGGTAAATGCAAACTCCCTGTATCATGCCAGAATAAGAGCCATCTTCTGCTATGGTACAGGACAAAAACAAAATTAATTAAGGGACTATTCTATTACTAATCTCAACTCTTTTGATTCTATTCTGATTCTTTAAACTTTTCTTAAAGTATAAATTTTATATCAAAATTTACAAGATTAATATATATATATACATTTTAAACTGTTAAGATATGAATGGTCATATAGAGTACTAACTAATTCTAGAACAAAGGCTTCAATTAGCTGCATATATATGTCTTTGTGTTCGAGTCTCTTATCAGTTTTCTGCAGGAAATCATGGCCAGGCCTAACATCAACTGAAGTCTCCAGAAAGAAGATGGGGCCCCACAACAACAACAATTCCACGTGGACAATAATAATATCACTAAGCTGACAAACATCACCTACAGATCAGCTTTGAACTACAAGGTGCTCAGAGCAATTTTGAGATGACTAGCTGAGATGATCCAGTCTCAAAGACTACTTGAATAAGGACTTGAGATAAACCCTGAACTTTGGCATTATACACAGACTGGATAATGAAGGATATAGTTACCTCTCCTAGAATTTGACAATTAACCTAAAATTTTTCTTTCAGGATAAAGAAAACTTCGCCCATACCCAGCAGGAAGCAATTTTTAGAATACGACGCCCACATTCCCAAAGAGGTGGTGTGGGGCGGGTGGTTTTTTGGTCCTTTTAATGAGTTTTGGGTCTGGGATAATTTTCATTATTTAGGGGGGTTGGTTACAAATTATTGTCAAGGGTTAGGAAAAAGGCTAAGCAAAGGAGATTAGATTTAAGGTTCTTGTTTAAAAAGAAAGAAAGAAAGAAAGAAAGAAAGAAAGAAAGAAAGAAAGAAAGAAAGAAAGAAAGAAAGAGAGAGAGAGAGAGAGAAAGAAAGAAAGAAAGAAAGAGAAAAAAGAGAAAGAAAGAAAAGAAAAAGACAATTACTAGTTTTAAATACTTTACATTGGATTGAATTGTTTTATATTGTATACAAATTTGAAACTGATATTGTTAGAAAATGCTATATGTATATTTCTAATTGTATTTATTCCATCCATTTAACAATGTAATGCAAATTTCTGATCCTTGAATGTTATTATTATCAACTATTAGGATATAAAGAAATGAAAGCTAGTAGTTAGACATTATCATAGAACTTGTAGTCATATTAGATATGTTTTAAAAATTGAGCAGAGATGTTTTAGACAGGTCATCTTCAAACCCTTCAGAGATCTACAGAATATGGCATTTAAAATGTTTTAATAACTTAGAAAATTTTTCTTTTTTGAGACATGTCAGCTCCTGGCAGTACCAATCTACTTTAGAGAAAATATGGGCATTGAAGAAACTGCATATGGAGTCAACTTTCATTCTGGCAAAAGTTAGCCACTGGACAACAAAGTATCCTCGAATCAACAGGACAAAATGGACAGACAGATCACGAAACAAGGACTACTGATTCTTGCCAAAACAAGTGTGGTTATGGCTTTATCAAAAGGCATCTTCTGAGGCCAGGACAATATGGCCCCATCCCTGAAGTGGCCTTCGCATCTGGAAAAGGTACAGTGCCCTTTTCTTCGAAGGCAGCTTAACAGGCAGAGGGCCGATGGATTCTGTTGTACAATGGAACAGCAGCTGAAAGCTCATGCCTCTCAAAAGTAGACTGGCATTTAATAGAGGGATGTGGAGAAGAAGGGGATGCTGAGATGAAGCCATATATACACAGCCAAGAAGAGTGGACAGCTGAATTAAAAAACTGTCAACAATATCCAGAATTTAAAATCCTGAATCACGACAGGACACTAGTGGAATTCAGGTGTTTCTGGTACGTGGACTGCTCTCACCCAATGTGAGGTTCAACTGTTGACCTTGTGTACATCCTACTCCACAAATGAGTCTGTCAGATACACTAAGCCTATAGGCTGAAGATGATGCCCCAACACTGCGGAGAAACCTCAGGTGACTGCCCAGGCAGCTGGCTGTTTCTGTCAACTCACAAAATTTTTTGGAAGTTGCTTGCATGCACTTCCTGTTTTTATTTTTGTTAGCTAATATTATTCCCTTCTTGGGTCTCTGAGGGAGTTGAAGATTAGTTAGTTATGGTTGAAGATTAGTTAGTTATAGTTGAAAATTAATTAGGATAGAAAGTGCATTAGATACATATTGGAATTACCAAAATAGGATAGATAATGGAATTATTTTCTCTGATTTGTCAAATACCTGTTTAGGTATTTATTACTTGTATATATTGTATATAGTTATTGTACTTTTGTATATAGTTTTTCTTTTGTTAGTTATAACCTTTTGCTTTCTTTCTTTTTATTAAAATAGAAAAGGGGAAATGTGGTGGTAATCTAATTGTACTGAAATATTATTTTGATTGTATGTTAATAAATAAAGTTGTCCGGGGGTCAGAGCTATTAGAACCATAGCAAGAGTGTGGCGGTAGTGGCACACGCCTTTAATCTCATAGATATCTGTGTGTTCAGGGATATAGCCAGCATTGGAGACATATGCCTTTAAGACCTAGGGGGCTGTACATTCAGACAGTGATGAGGCAGTCATGTGTTTGGGTTTACAAACAATGAGAAGGCAGAACAACATACTATAAAAAAATGAACCGACAGGAAGTAGGTCTCTTTCGCGAAGCTGGGACAGCAGGAGGAAGGGTGAGATTTTAGCTCTGAGCTCTGACCTCTCGGCTTTCTCTTTTACATTGTTTCTGTGTTTCTTATTTAATAAGACGGTTGGTTACATCTATATGTGTCCTCTCTCATTAAGATGGATTGTATAGATTGACTACATGTGGCATGCTAAAGGTCTGGGGGAAGAGCTGGTGTGGTGTTGGTCATACAGATAGTGCAAAGGTTATTAACCACCTCTGCTCTCATTTGTAAAGTATGTGTGACATCTCCCATAAAGATGGGCTCTACTGGCTGAGAAACAATGCTCAAGATAAGGGTCTGGGGAGGATGACTGAGACAAACATAAGAATATGGGAGAACCATGTGTGGTCTGGCCATAGAGATAGTTCAGAGGTCACCAGGCTATTGACCAAATTCATTCCCAGCCTTATGGACAGAAAAGAGATGATACATCTCTTCCTTTGAAGAGAAAAGCCTTAGTGTTTAACGTTCCTCGTTTCCCTAGTGCTTATCTGTGAGCACAAGGATTTCATGCCCTCTACAGCCCTCCCTGAGTGACACACCTTCCACAAGAGGTACTAATCCTTCTAAATAGTTATTCAGCTGAGAACACATTCAAATGGATGAGCCTATGGTGTCCATTCTCATTCAAACGACCACATCTTGATAGCTAGTTTTCCTCTGGACCTTTTAGGAATTCTTGTTAATTAGATAGTAAAAAGTTTAGATTGATCTTCTGTGTCTCTTAACATTTTTTTTCTTATTTTTTTTCCTAATTTGTCTCCCCACGCAGGATTTCTTCCTAGATTGTTTTCATTTTGTTAATCGTGGTTTTAATTTCCAATAATTATTTCTTATTGCTTCCTTTCCATAGCAACCTATTGATGTTTTATAGATTCAGTTATTGTTTTCAGCTTGTCTGAGAAAACTAGAAATTAAAAATAGTCTTCATTTTTTTAAAATTATCTGTTTAACACTGAATCATTTTTTTCCTTCCATTTTTCATTTTAGAAATCTTTCTATTTTGTACTTTGGCTTTTCAAAATTTTTGAAAATCATTTATTGGCTATGCACATTTATGTCCTTTAGGGGTACTGGGCATCAACTGAGAACCTTGTGCATGGCAGCAAAGCCCTTCTACCACTGAATGAAACTCCTGGCCCTTCTTGTCTGTGTATACTTATGAATGAAAGTGTGTTAGCTACAGGAAGCCCCATTTTTGTAGACACTGGTCGGAATTGTCAGGGAAGAATGGATTCTGCCTACCTCCTGTGTCCATGTTTTAGTGCTGCTTTGTCTGTCAATGCTGTCTCGTTCTCCCTCTGTCTTACAGGAATCAATCAAATTTCTGCTTTGTTGTCTTCATTGTTATGACGGGTTTCCTTTTTTCCTCCCTTCTTAACAAATAGCATATAAGTGGGCTTGAGGCAGGAAGGCAGATGCATGTGCATAGTCTCACACAGAATTGTAGCTGTGTGCCTTACTGCCTATTCAGCTCTTGGGTTTCTATCCTCTGCTTTAAAGAGATTGAGAAAAGTACTTTCTCATATAGTAAGTGGTGTCAAAGCCTTGGGCCTCCTCCAAATCTGGGTTCCCCCTTTCCATTTTCTTCACTTATGCCAAGCCTTCCAACAGCTTTACAGCTTTTCAGAAACAGGGGGTTGACTTTCTTCCTCAGCCCTGGTTTGGTATGCTTTGCTTCACTTCTATCTTCCCTTTGTATTATTGTGACCAGATCACGACCCCCAGAGAGACCACCAAAGATGAGTATGCCGGAATGCAAAAGCAAAGTTTAATTCGGGATATCTGAAAGCAAAACAAGCCTAGGCAGGGACTTTGTCCAATACATCCAGTGCAGTGGAGGCTGAAGGAAGTGCCCACCTTTCTGCAAGCTCAGTTTTTAAAGGCAAAAACCACAAGGTTACATCATTTAGGGGTGCTAGTAAGGGCACAATTCTGATTGGCTCGCTTCTAGGGACTTTCTAGAAATCATGGTTTAATCTTACTTCTAAGGGGGTGGTTGCCCGTCACCATTTCTCATTGGCTGCCCTCAGGTGGGGACAATTCTGTGGTCAGTTACCCTGGAAACCAGGGTTGGAACATTCCTTGGTTAAACAGTCATCACCGAATGAATACCTTGTGACTCTGTACTTTTGCACTTTCTAATTTCTGGTATCAGGGTTGACTGGTTCCAGTAACTCAAGGCCTATACCTAAAATGGAGAAAGCTTAGGCCTTATTTCTAAGATGGAGGCATTTTGTTCTCATTTTGTTCTTACAGTATTACATGTAACTTGGCTTTCTTTACTGATCTTTCTGCCAGTCATATTTGTAAGCTGTGTTTGAATTATCCTTCTCTTAGCTTGGAGGACAGGAAAGAACAGAAAAGGAATAGAGAAAAAAAGGGAGTTAAGGGCCAACTTCTGAGTCTGGTAAGTTTCTAGGGTTTTGAGCAAAACTTAGCTCTCTTTGCCTGATGAGTGATTCTACTAAATAAGGATTCTTAAATGTGGAGCCCCTTGGCCCCATTTTAATGAACTTTGTGAACACCCAGTTGAATGGAATAGCATTGGTAGAGACTGTTATAGGGCATGTTCTCTGTGGGAGCTTGTGGAATGGTTTAGGACACATAAGCAGTGATTGACTCATGACTTACTTCCTACAGACTGAAGCGCTGAGTTGTGTATCATTCTAAATGTAGTAAAGGTTATGCAGAAGTCAGGAAGGTTAGGTCTTGGTTGGGCCTAAAGAGCTAAAATTGGTGGGAGAAATACCAAATAATCCAAGGACTGGAAAATTGGTGAGATCCAACTTTCAAAGAGAAAATAAACCAAAATCCTCTAATAAGTCTCTGACATGTACTAGAAACTGGGATCACATCTGGAACTCTGAAGATAGCTTTTCCACTTCATGTCTTCTTAATGAGTTTCCATACAGACAATAGGCCTACCAGAGAGATAAAGGGATCATTGAATATGCAAATCTTGAGTATGGAAATAAAAGCCAGGTATCAAGATATAGCATTAACTCACTGTACCACTTTTACTTAGAAAAGTCTGCGACAAAAGAGAGAAATTAGTAAGAGAAGTTACTAGTTTATAAAAACTATAGTCTTAAAAATTACAATTGCCATCATTTTCCACTTAGGTGATTGCCCACAGTCAGTATCAGAATTCCAAAAGAATTTCCATCTTTTTGAGCATGCAAGATGAAATTGACATGGAAGAGATCATCAAGGACATTTTCAGACAAGGCGAAATCTGCTTCATCCCTTGGTACCAATTCCAGAGCAATCACACGGACATGAGATTAGCATCACCTGAAGAGATCTCTTTACTTCCCCAAACATCCTGGAATATTCATCAGCCTGGTGAGGGAGATGTTTGGGAGGAAGCCTTATCCACAGGTAAGTGTAGGTGTAACCGTCTTACTAGATAAGAAACACAGAGCCAATGCAAAGATGAAAGCCCAAGAGGTCAGAGCAATAGCTAAGAGCTAAAAACCTTCACTGCCGCTTCTGTCCTCCTCAGCAAGAGAACTACTTCCTGTCTGTTTGTCTTTTTTATAGACTTTCTATCCTGCTTTCTCATTGGTTGTAAACCCAACCACATGACTGCCTTGTCACTGCCTGTCTGTACAGACCTCCAGGTCTTCTATGGTTGGTATTGAGATTAAAGGCATGTGTCTCCATTGTTGGCTGTATCCTTGAACACAGAGATCCGCCTAGCTCTACCTCCCAAGAGCTGGGATTAAAGGCATGTGCCACCACCACCCAGTTTCTGCTATGGCTTGTTACTAGCTCTGACCCCCAGACAACTTTATTTATTAACATACAAATAAAATCACATTTCAGTACAAATAAAATAAAATATCACCATAGGTAAGGCATCATTTCTCACATTAAAATACTTACCTAGATGTGTCCTATATCATCTGATCTTGGATGCTAAGCATTGTCCGGCTTGGCTAGTTTACAAGAAATGATGTCTTTGAATATTTAGGTAATGTCATCAGAATTTTCCTTCTAAAAATCTTCTCTTTCTCTCTGTCTCCCTCCCTCCCTCCCTCCCTCACTCTCTCTCTCCCTCCCTCTCCCTCTCCCTCCCTTCCTCCCTCTTTGTCTGTCTCTGTCTCTGTCTCTTGTAACATGAATCTTAAAGAGTTTTATTAATAAAATCAAACCTGAGCCAGGTATTGGGGTGAACACTGAATGATCTGAGAAACAGAACAAGCCACAGCTTCCTCACGACGACAGTTCCTCAGGAGATCGTGTGTCCTCATCCAAATGGCTCTCAGCTGAACTGTTGCTCAAAAGCCTACAAGGTTAACCATGCCAAAAGCTTCTAGTTTCTAGTCCTCACGCCTTATATACCTTTCTGCTTCCTGCCATCACTCCCTGGGATTAAAGGCTCACTTTCTGAGATTAAAGGCATGAGTCACCATGCTTGGCTGTATCCAATGTGGCCTTGAACTCACAGAGATCCAGAGGGATTTCTGCCTCTGGAATGCTAGGATTAAAGGCGTGTGCTACCACTGCCTATCCTCTATGTTTTATATTGTGGCTGTTCTCTTCTCTGACCCCAGATAAGTTTATTAGCATGCACGATATTTTGGGGAACACCATACCACCACAGTCTCTGTCTCTGTCTCTCTCTCTTCTACCAGATATTTTCATCTATTTTATGTCAGATCTATTGTATGTATAGGAAGATAAGGTCCTGCGCCTGAAGGAATTCACACTGTAGCTGGGGAGACAGAAATTTTATAATAATAAAGTATCCCAACTTGTACTATACATCAAATATAAGTATCAAATAAAAAGATACTGAATATTGAAAACATTGAAGCTCAGGGGTGGGTCTTGAAAATGTGTGTTCCCAACACTGGCTTATTCATTTTCATCCTCTGCTCTTTATCCATGCTGTGTTTGTGGCATTGGTGGCATCATTGCTCCCATGATACTTGCAACCCAAGTTGCAGTGGAATGGAGAATGATACTTAAGAGTCAGTTGTAGTCTGAGACAGAGATCCTGCTGTTTGTAGAAATGTCTGAGCAGGCAGGCTCACTGTTACCTCCCAACTGTATCACGTTCTCAGTGTACAGTTTTGCTTGCATCAGCAGTTTAGACTCTGGCAAGTTCAGTGCTAAAGCGTAAATCCAGCTTCACAGTGTTTGAGAGGAGCTGATTGGAGCTCAGATCGTCTCTGCTGTAGCCTTTGTGGTCTGCTCATCTTCCTGGTTTGCCTCTGTTGTCTCAGTTTAGAAGGGGGTAAGCTTGTGTGCCCTCAGTTGCAATGATAAGTTTTCAAGCAGAAATTTCACATAAGGCATTCTAGTTTTAGGTTTACAACATAATAACCCAGCTGATAAATGAGATAGAGGGACTGTATCTTTACTGAATTGAAAGTGAGAGCTGCCTAGACAATTTGATCAGCCTGGAGTCCCTCCACTGAGAATTTATAGTCTGATTCAACCTTAATCAACTTGGCTTAAGTACAACTGGGATAATATTGGTACAGAAATGGAAGACTATACAGAACAGCCTTAAAGGTCTCTGAATTAGTGTCCTTAGGAGTCAATCTGTCTTTGTTGTGACTCTGTATCTGTGATGGCTTCATGTGCACTGTGGCCCATGTCAGCTTCGACTTGGGTATCACCTTTTCAGCTAGAATTCCCAGCAGAAAAAAAATAGCAAGTCTGGTTTTCTAACAGTCTCAATAAAACCCTGTTTCTAACTTTCATTGCCCCAAGTGGTCATCCCCAGATTAATCACTGTGACTAGACACGGAATTGCTTTGCTGACTCAGACCTGGGTTGTCATTGACCATTTCTGTTTTTCTGTGATCAGGGAATAGGACCTATAGCCACCTCTCCAGCCCTCCTCAACTACTGAGCTGAATTGTGGGGCTGAGGTGAGAGTGACATGTGGTGTTATAGAACAAATAGAATGGATATGACACTGTCTGAAGTCAAACTCCCCTATACTATTACCTATTTCTGAGGTCCCATAGGACAGACTCTTGCTCTGTCTCTCTCGTAAACACTAACCAATATAAGCAGAGTACTAAACAATGGCCACTAATTTTTTCATGGCTGCTTCTTAACATGTTCAAAATTTTTCCCAAGCTCCAGAAACCAGCTTAAATCCATCTGGACAGGTCGGACCTACTTCAGACTTTTTCTGTCTCACCAGCATCCTGTCAGACACAAAAGTGGCCAGAGTGACAAGCCAAGAGGGATGGATGGCTCCAGGGCAGCAGGATGGCCCACCATCCCAGGACACCTATGTACCCCAGAAGCCCCCTTCCCTACCCCCCCAAGAGCCAACCAACACCCACAAAGTCAACTGGAAGCAGTTTTTCCTGGGAGGAACAATACCCCTATTCCTGTTCACTCACTTTTTTATAATAAGAAAAAAGTCTGGAATGTTAGGATCCTGCCCTCACGCCTTGGAGTCTTGCATCTGATATCATCAGGGGCACTGGCAACTACGTACATGCAGCGTGGTCAAGCAATCTGCGCCTTAAAAAAGCTGGATGCAGACCCTACCCCCTCTCTCTCGGCTCTCTGCTCCCTGCTCTGCTCTGCTCCCCCTGCCCAGGGCTGGCTCCCCTCTCTCTCCCCCACCTTTCCCTCCTAATAAAGCTCTCTGTAACCCTGGTAGTTGTGGCCGTGGCTTGTGGCTTTTCCACCAGTAACCAGCGCCACCACCAGCGCTGATTATAATCCTTTCAGTGGTATCATTCATTTCCTGAGTTTTCATGGGTGCAGCTACTCCATAGGTTGAAGTTGTCCTTCTAGCACCTTCTTTTTTTTTTTGCAACACCATTCAGTTCCACATAATAGCCACAGATTCTCCTGTTCTCCCCCTCTCGCCCCCCTCCCCCTCCCCCCAGCCAAACCCCGCCCGTTCCCACCTCCTCCAGATCAAGGTCTCCCCCGAGGACCGGGATCGACCTGATAGACTCAGTCCAGGCAGGTCCAGTCCCCCCCTCCCAGACCAAGCCAAGCGTCCCTGCATAAGTCCCAGGATTCAAACAGCCGACTCATGCAATGAGCCCAGGACCCGGCACCACCGCACAGCTGCCTCCCAAACAGATCAAGCTAAATGACTGTCTCACCCATTCAGAGGGCCTGATCCAGTTGGGGCCCCTCAGCCTTTGGTTCATAGTTCATGTGCTTCCATTCATTTGGTTATTTGTCCCTGTACTTTATCCAACCTTGGCTTCAACAATTCTCTCTCATATAAACCCTCCTCTTTCTCACTAATTAGACTCCCAGTGCTCCACCAGGGGCCCAGCCGTGGATGTCTGCATCCAGATTCCTCAGTCCTTGGATGGGGTTTATGGCACAATTATCAGGGTGTTTGGCCATCCCATCATCAGAGTAGGTCAGTTCCTGCCATCTCTCGACCATTACCAGCAGTCTTTTGCAGGGGTATCTTTGTGGATCTCCATGGGCCTCCCTAGCTCTCTGCTTCCTCCCCTTCTCATGTGGTCTTCATTTACCATGGTCTTGTTCTCCCTCTCTTTTCTTGATCCAGCTAGGATCTCCCACTCTCTTTCCCTCGACCGTCGCCCTTCATTGCTCCCACTCATGATCAGGCTGTACATGTTGATCTCATCCATTTCTCCGTGTCTTTTTTGGGGTCCCGTTTTCCAGGTAGCATCACTGGTGATGTGAGTAGCAGTCCAGCCATCCTTGTTCCATATCTAGCATCATCCTATGAGTGAGTACATATCATATTTGTCTTTCTGAGTCTGGGTTGCCTCACTCAGGATGATTTTTTCTAGATCCATCCATTTGTCTGCAAACCACATGATGACATTGTTTTTCTCTGCTGAGTAGTATTCCATTGTGTATATGTGCCACAATTTATTTATCCATTCTTCAGTTGAAGGGCATCTAGGTTGTTTCCAGGTTTTGGCTATTACAAACAATGCTGATATGAACATAGCTGAGCAAGTGCTCTTGTGGTATGATTGAGCATTTCTTGAGTATATGCCCAGGAGTGGTATAGCTGGATCTTGGGGGAGATTGATTCCCAATTTTCTAAGAAAGCGCCATATTGATTTCCAAAGTGGTTGTACAAGCTTGCATTCCCACCAGCAGTGGAGGAGAGTTCCCCTAGTTCCACATCCTCTCCTGCATAAAGTGTCTTCTTAGCCACTCTGACAGGCGTAAGGTGGTATCTCAGAGTTGTTTTGATTTGCATTTCCCTGATGATTAGGGATATTGAGCAATTCCTTAAATGTCTTTCAGCCATTTGAGTTTCCTCTGTTGAGAATTCTGTTTTGTTCTAAAGCCCATTTCTCAATTGGACTGTTGGTCGTTTTGATGTCTAATTTCTTGAGTTCCTTATATATTCTGGATATCAGTCCTCTGTCAGATGAGGGGTTGGTGAAGATCTTTTCCCATTCTGTAGGCTGTCGCTTTGCCTTGTTGACTGTATCCTTTGCTCTACAAAAGCTTCTCAGTTTCAAGAAGTCCCATTGATTGATTGTTTGTCTCAGTGTCTGTGCTACTGGTGTTATATTTAGGAAGTGATCTCCTATGCCAATGGGTTCAAGACTACTTCCTACTTTCTCTTCTAGCAGGTTCAGAGTAGCTGGATTTATGTTGAGGTCTTTGATCCACTTGGACTTAAGTTTTGTGCACGGTGACAGATATGGATCTATTTGCAGCCTTCTACACGTTGATATCCAGTTATGCCAACACCATTTGTTGAAGATGCTTTCTTTTTTCCATTGTACACTTTTGGCTTCTTTGTCAAAAATTATATGTCCATAGGTGTGGGGGTTAATGTCAGGGTCTTCAATTCGATTTCATTGGTCCACATGTCGGTTTTTATGCCAATACCAAGCTGTTTTTATTACTGTAGCTCTATAGTAGAGCTTGAAATCAGGGATTGTGATGCCTCCAGAAGTTGTTTTATTGTACAGGTTTCTTTTAGCTATCCTGGGTTTTTTGTTTTTCCATATGAAGTTGAGTATTATTCTTTCCAGGTCTGTGAAGAATTGTGTTGGTATTTTGATGAGGATTGCATTGAATCTGTAAATTGCTTTTGGTAAGATTGCCATTTTTACTATGTTAACCCTGCCTATCCATGAGCATGGGAGATCTTTCCATTTTCTGACATCTTCTTCAATTTCTTTTTTCAGGGACTTAAAGTTCTTGTCATATAGGTCCTTCATTTTCTTTGTTAGTGTTACCCCAAGGTATTTTATGTCATTTGTGGCTATTGTAAAGGGTGATGTATCTCTAATTGCCTTCTCAGCTTCTTTGTCCATTGTATATAGGAGGACTACTGATTTTTTTGAGTTGATCTTGTATCCTGCTATGTTGCTGAAGGTGTTTATAAGCTTTATCAATTCCTGGGTGAAATCTTTGGGGTCACTCAAGTATACTATCATGTCATCTGCAAATAGGGAAAGCTTGACTTCTTCCTTTCCAATTTGTATCCCCTTAATCTCCTTATGTTGTCTTATTGCTCTGGCTAGAACTTCAAGTACTATATTGAATAAGTATGGGGAGAGTGGACAGCCTTGCCTCGTTCCTGATTTTAGTGGAATTGCTTTGAGTTTCTCTCCATTTAATTTGATGTTGGCTGTTGGCTTGCTATATATTGCCTTTATTATGTTTAGGTATGTTCCCTATATTCCTGATCGCTCCAAGACTTTTATCATGAAGGCATTTTGTCAAATGCCTTTTCTGCATCTAGTGAGATGATCATGTGTTTTTTTTTTCTTTGAGTTTGTTTATATGGTGTATTACATTGATGGACTTTCATATGTTGAACCACCCTTGCATCCCTGGGATGAAGCCTACTTGATCATGGTGGATAATTGTTCTGATGTGTTCTTGGAGTCTGTTTGCCAGTATTTTATTGAGTATTTTTGCATTAATGTTCATGAGGGAGATCGGTCTGTAGTTCTCTTTCTTTGTTGCATCCTTGTTTGGTTTAGGAATCAGGGTAATTGTAGCCTCATAGAAGGAGTTTGGTAATGTTCCTTCTGTTTCTATTATGTGGAACAATTTAGAGAGTATTGGTATTAACTCTTCTTTGAAGATCTGGTAGAATTCTGCGCTGAAACCATCCTGTCCTGGGCTTTTTTTGGTTGGCAGACTTTTAATGACTGTTTCTATTTTCTTAGGGGTTATTGGACTATTTAAATAGTTTATCTGGTCTTGATTTAACTTAGGTATGTGGTACCTATCCAGAAAAATGTCCATTTCTTTTAGGTTTTCCAGTTTTGTGGAGTAGAGGTTTTTGAAATATGACCTTATAATTCTCTGGATTTCCTCAATGTCTGTTGTTATGTCCCCCTTTTCATTTCTGATTTTGTTGATTTGGATTCTCTCTCTCTGTCTTTTGGTTAGTTTGGATAAGAGCTTGTCTATCTTGTTGATTTTCTCAAAGAACCAACTCTTTGTTTCATTAATTTTTTGTATTATTCTCTTAGTTTCTAATTTATTAATTTCACCTCTCACTTTAATAATTTCCTGGCGTCTATTCTTCCTGGGAGACTTTGCTTCTTCTTGTTCTAGAGCTTTCAGGTGTGCTGTTAAGTCACTAGTGTGGGATTTCTCCAACTTCTTTATGTGGGCATTTAGTGCTATGAATTTCCCTCTTAACACTGCTTTCATAGTGTCCCATAAGTTTGGGTATGTGGTGTCTTCATTTTCATTGATCTCTAGGAAGTCTTTAATTTCTTTCTTTATTTCTTCCTTAACCCATTGGTGATTCAGTTGAGCATTATTCAGTTTCCATGAGATTGTAGGGTTTTTGTAGTTTTTGTTGTTGTTGAAATCTAACTTTAAACCATGGTGGTCTGATAGTACACAGGAGGTTATTCTAATTGTTTTGTATCTGTTGAGATTTGCTTTGTGGCCAAGTATGTGGTCGATTTTAGAGAAAGTTCCATGGGGTGCTGAGAAGAAGGTATATTCTTTCTTGTTAGGATGGAATGTTCTGTAGATATCTATTAGGTCCAATTGGGTCATGACATCAGTTAAGTCCTTTATTTCTCTGTTAAGTTTCGATTTGGGAGATCTGTCCAGTGGTGAAAGTGGGGTGTTGAGATCTCCCACTATTAATGTGTGGGGTTTTATATGTGGTTTAAGCTTTAGTAATGTTTCTTTTACATATGTGGGTGCCCTTGTGTTTGGGGCATAAATGTTCAGAATTGAAACTTCATCTTGGTGGATCTTTCCTGTGATGAGTATGTAATGTCCTTCTTGATCTCTTTTGATTGATTTTAGTTTGAAGTCTATTTTGTTGGATATCAGGATGGCTACCCCTGCTTGTTTCTTAAGACCATTTGATTGGAAAGTCTTTTCCCAGCCTTTTATTCTTAGGTAGTGTCTGTCTTTGAATTTGAGATGTGTTTCTTGTATGCAGCAGAAAGATGGGTCCTGCTTTCGTATCCATTCTGTAAGTCAATGTCTTTTTATAGGTGAATTAAGTCCGTTGATATTAAGGGATATTAATGACCAGTGATTCTTCATCCCTGTTATTTTTGGTGGTAGTGTGTGTGTACTTCTCTTCTTTGGGGTTTACTGTTGTGGCTTTATCTATTGCCTGTGTTTTCGAGTGTGTATCTGACTTCCCTCAGTTGGAATTTTCCTTCTAGTGCTTTCTGTAGGGCTGGGTTTGTGGATAGGTATTGTTTAAATCTGGCTTTGTCTTCGAATGTCTTGTTCCTTCCATCTATGATGATTGAAAGTTTTGCTGGGTATATTAGTCTGGGCTGACATCCATGGTCTCTTAGTGTCTGCATTACATCTGTCCAGGTCCTTCTGGCTTTCAAAGTCTCCATTGAGAAATCGGGTGTTATTCTGATGGGTTTACCTTTTAGGTCACTTGGCCTTTTTTGGGGTCTAGTCTGTTTGGTGTTCTATAGGCTTCTTGTATCTTCATAGGCATTTCCTTCTTTAAGTTGGGAAAGTTTTCTTCTATAATTTTGTTGAATATATTTTCTGTGCCTTTGAGTTGGTATTCTTCACCTTCTTCTATCCCTATAATTCCTAGGTTTGGTCTTTTCATGGTGTCCCAAATTTCTTGGACATTTTGGTTCATGACTTTGTTGGCTTTAGTGTTTCCTTTGACTGATGAAACTATTTCTTCTACTGTATCTTCAATGCCAGAAATCCTCTCTTCCATCTCTTGCATTCTGTTGGTTATACTTGCATCTGAAGTTCCCGATCTTTTTCTCAGGTTTTCTATTTCCAGCATTCCCTCTGTTTGTGTCTTCTTCTTCTTTTTTTTTTTTTTTCAATTTCCCTTTTCAGTTCTTGGACTGTTTCCTTTGTTTGTTTCATTGCTTTTTCATGATTTTCTTCCAGTACTTTATTGTTTTCTTGCAGGACTTTATTGTTTTCTTCCAGTACTTTATTGTTTTCTTGCAGGGCTTTATTGTTTTCTTCTAATTTGTTTGCCCTTTCCTCTAGTTGTTTACAGCATTCTTCCAATTTTCTTGTCTTTTCCTCTACACAAGCCTCCACCTTCTTCATGATGTTACTCATAAGGCTACTTTCTTCTGCTTCTTCCAATTTTTGATGTTCAGGTCTAGATGTTGGAGGCGGGCTAGGTTCTGGTGATGCTGTATTACTCTTCATTTTGTTGTATGTACTTCTGCCTTGACGTCTGCCCATCTCCTTGTGGTTCCTTCTTGGTCTTATCAGTGTACTTGTTTCAGAAAGAGCTGACAGATTCAGAAAGTCTCTCTCTCTCTCATCCAAAAGGGAGTTCTCTTGTCGAAATGGGAACTCCCAGGCAGGATGGAAGCTCTTATCTGGACCAGAAGTCTCTGGTCCAGAAGGGCAGTCGGGAGCAGGATGGGAGCTGGGGCCCGGTCTCTAAGTCTCAGGAGGTGGCTGGGGTCTCGGGCAGATGGGCGTGGGGGTCGGGCGTGGAGATTACAGGGGCTGCTGGGGGGGTTGGAGAAAGGGATCCCTCCTGGCGGGGCTAGACAGGGACCTGCCCGGTGGCCAGAACCTGGGGCCAAGTTGGGCAGGTCTTCCCAGAGTGGCTGGTGCCCAGGGATGGGGTCCGGGTTGGGCGCGGATACTCACCTCTGGTCCAGAAGGGAAGTCGGGGTTCTAGCACCTTCTATAAAGCTGGATTTGTAGGTAGGTATTGTTTAAATTTGATTTATTGTGGAATATCTTACTTTCTCCATCTATGGTGATTGAAAGTTTTTCAGGGTAAATGTCTTAGTTAGGGTTTCTATTGCTACAATGAAACACCATACATAACCAAAAACCAAGTTGGAGTGAAAAGGGTTTATTTGGCTTATACTTTCATATCACTGTTCATCATGAAGGAAGCCAGGATAGGAACTCAAACAAGGCAGGATACTGGAGGCGGGAGCAGATGCAGAATCCATGGAGGGGTGCTGCTTACTGACTTGCTTCACATGGTTTTCTCAGCCTGCTTTCTTAAAGACCTCAGAACTGCCAGCCCAGGGATGGTACCACTCACAATGGGCTGGGCCCTCCCCTATCAATCGCTAATTAAGAAAATGCCTTACAGCTAGCTCTCCTAGAAGCATTTTCTCAACTGAGGCCCTTCCTCTCTGGTGACTCTAGCCTGTGACAAGTTGACACAAAACCAGACAGTGCAGCATAGGAGTCTGAGCTGGCATCTGTGGTCCCTTAGAGCCTATAGTCCAGGCCCTAATGGCTTTTAAAGTCTCCATTGAGAAGTCAGATGTAATTCTAACAGGTCTGCCCTTATTTGTAATTTGATCTTTTCCCCTTGCAGCTTTCAATATTCTTTCTTTCTCCTGTATGTATTTTGGTTATTATGTGTTGAGGGGACTTTCTTTTCTGTTTGAACACTAATCTGTTTGGTTCTCTGTATGCTTCTTGTAACTTTATAGACATTTCATTCTTTATAGGCATTTCAATTTTCTTCTGTGATCTTGTTGGAAATATTTTCTGTTTCTTTGAGCTGGGATTCTTCTCCTTCTATTCCTATTATTCCTAGGTTTGGTCTCTTCACAGTATCTGAGATTTCTTGGATGTTTTGTGTCAGGAGCTTTTTAGATTTAACATTTTCTTTGACTAATGTGTCTATTTCTCCTATTTTATCTTCAATGCCTGAGATTCTCTCTTTGATTTCTAGTGTTCTGTTGGTCGAGCTTGCTTCTGTAGTTTCTGTTCAAATTTCTACACTTTTAATTTCCAGAATTCCCTCCATTTGTTTATATTTTTGTTTTGTTGAATTTCTTTAAGATATATATTCATTTCCTTGCACTGTTTGCTTCAGCTATGTTAGAGTTTTCAGGGTCTGCTCTGATAGGATAGCTGGGATCTAGTGAACCTTACTGCCCTGGCTGTTACTGATTGTGTTTTTATGCTGGCATCTAGGTTTGGGATGATTATAGTTCTGGGTGATGAATTCTGGATTTGTCTTTGTTGGTGGGTGTTTTGTTCCTTAGTTTCTGTTTCCTCTCTGGATTTTCAGAGAGTGTGATGGATGTGCGTTGCCTCATTTCCTGGCCTGTTCTGCTGGTGTGTTCTCAGGGAATGCCTGCTGGTGTTGGAGACTGGGATACTGAGTTGAGAGACAGAAAATTGGAGGAGAAGGTCTTTGTGATCCATTGGGGATGGGGTCAGAGAGGAAAAGGATGCCATAGCAGGTTTCCAGCCACAGAGCTGTGAATGAGACTGGGGGGATTGGATCTCCAGAACAGTAGAAGTATGTGTCTGCCTTCAGCCTACTAGTTGCCCTGGAAGGAACAGACCCATGAGTTTAGCAGGGGGTGCCTGCTGGGGTTGGGGTCTTGGACAAAGCAACAAGTTTGGGGAGGGTGGTTAGAAAGGAAGAGCTGTGGGATCCACAGGAGACAGGAGCAGGGGCAGGGAAGGCTGCCAAGGGTGTTCTGCTGCAGAGCTGGGTTAGATCTTGGGGAACAGAGCCCTGTTCATTTTCTAAGTAAAGTAAAGGGAAATGCAGAGAGATTCTAAACTCGCCTGTGGTGACACAACAAAATAAACCTAGAACCTGGATCAGACCTGGTCACCTGACTCAGAGGACAAGCCTTGGCCATTAGTGATGCAAGTCCTTGGTTTTGGTCTTGAGGTGCAGAGACCCTTCCCACCCCCATGACTGACCAATCCTTCATCATGTGAGGAGTCTGAGGCTTGCTGAATCCTTTCCTCCAGACACAAATAATGTGCTTTGGGAGCTGTTTGGTGGCCCAAAAGAAAAAGCTTGGTACACTGGGGAGACTGTTCAACTCCATGGGTAAAGTGGGACATGTCTTAAAAAATAAGGTGAGATGGCTCAGCAGGTAAAGTCCCTATTCATAACCTGACAATCCGGGCTCTACCCCTGGATCCCACCAGGTGGAAGGAGAGAACCGACTCCTGAATACACACACACACACACACACACACACACACACACACACACACAGAGTAGTGAAATTTTTAGTTAAAATATTTAAGGGGTTGAAGTGATTAAGAAAAAAGACATCTTGATATCACCCTCTACCCTCCATATATGCCCACATGGATGAGTGCATCTGTATACATTATACACACACACACACACACACACACACACACACACACTAATAGAAATACAAAACACCCTTAGTTTACATGATTAAAAGTGTTCTCTGTAGCCTTTATTTTTATACTAACAAAATTTTGCTGAATACAAACAGAACACACAAATATCAAGTATACAGTTATTAAATCTGAACAAGCATATAAACTGACATGATCATGACATGATACACATCAAGACTGAAACACTTCCACCCTCCCACAGAGGTTCCTTGTGATTCTCTGTCTTAAGTTCTGTACTTTCGAGCCCTTCACAGATTTCCTTCTCATATACATGAAATCCCCAGGAGCCCCAGCGCCTGGGTCCAGAGCACAGCCCTGGCAGAGCACGTGGTAGCCCTTCACATTTACTCTTTATGTTCATCAGGCCCAGGAGGAGAAGACTCCCCGTGGATCTTTTAAGATGGCATAGAAGGACGAGGCAGTTGTCAGGAATCTATGATGGTTTACAGTCTGCCCCACGATTGACATCAGGAGCTCGTCCAGCTTCAGAGAGCAGGAAGGAATTGATCACTGGAAGCACTTAGGCAAGAGAAAAGACAAATTAATCAGTTTGTCAAATGCTTCTTACACAGTATAAACCTTATATGTTACTACATAATTAAGTATTATGTCCAGTAATACCAGGTATCAATCATCTTCCTTTTATTTTTCAGATTCATAATGCAAATATATTCAGATTTTGACCTCATTTAAACACACTCCATTCCACTTAAATCACAGCTACTTTAGATCACTGCTATCACCAGAGATCACATTATGTTGAAATTTCAATTATAACTATATAGTGATTTTCTGCTAACATGAAGGGAAGAAAAAGTATTTCTTGGGGTATGTCTATACCTATTATCCACTCAAGTATAACTGACCCAGCAACAGAACTACAATGTGGATGTTCAATTTAGTTATTGTCAATAGTTTATGATTCTCGGTTCTATAAAAAGGATCTTTTTCTTTCTTTTTTTTTTAACTAATATTACATTCATTTATTTGGGGTGTGGCACACATGCCACACACAAGTGTGGAGGTCAGAGGACATCTTGCAGGAGTCAGTTCTCTCACTCCACCACATTGTTACCCTTGGCAGCAAGAACCCTGCTCATTGAACCATCTTTCTGGCCCCAAACCGTGACTTTATACGTGTTCAATTCTGTTATAGGTTATAGTAGTCAAAGTAGGAAAACTGGAAGATGCTCGAATATGCAAATAAGTATGAAAATATAAAACGAAATACACTGAGTATGTTATTTAACAGGGCATGGGGACCTTCGTCCCTTGCACCAGGCTCCTCAACTCTTAAAGGAGACCCTGTTAAAAAGTGGTTTGAAAAAAAATGTGGTTTGAGGGGCCACAGAGGTAACTCAGTGGGTAGAGTGCTTCCTGCCCAAGCGTGAAGCCCTGAGTTTGGGTCCTAGCAGCCACGAAACAGCCCACAATGAAGGCATACCTGTCTACAACCCTAGAACTTGGGTGTAGACAGACAGATTCCTCAGAACTCTGGCTTTTCTATCTTATTGCATCTGGCCACAAGGTGAAAAACTTACTCCACTGTGTGCTCCCTATAAAACCGTGTGCTCCCTATAAATGGCCTGTCTCTGGCACACTGTTTGTCACGGAGCCGACTAACACACTCTGCAGAGATCGCTCAGCAACTGAAACCGGAACTGGCATTCTGACCCTTGCTGTAGCCTTCTATAACTCTTATATTGGGGGCAGGGAGCCATCACCAGGGTAATTACAAATGAAAAACATCAAAGACTTAGAGAATATTAAGAAAATCCATGAAACACCCAATTTTTCCAGAAAGGTTTTTCTGTTTGAGTAGTAACTTTTGGGGTGCTCCACCTGCATGTTTATAAATTCTCCCCAACAGCTTCTGAAATCACTAGAACTTTTTAATTTTTCTTTTAAAGACTCACTTTATTTGAGAGAGAGTGTGGGTGTCCACAGAAGCCAGGGGTGTTGAGGTTCTCTGGCACATCACTTACAGGCACTGGCTGTGGCTCCAGCTCCTATCCCAGATCAGTGTGCACTCTTAACCCTGAACCATTTCTTCACCTGAACTTGAAAATGAAGACTCTAAGGTGAATCTATTTAAATGTCTGTCATGTCTGTATATGCCTTAAGAAGGTTATACAGTAGTAGGTTTCCATGTGGTTTTTCAAAAGGACTTTAGTTAGTTGTCCCTCCCCATATTTCCTCCTGTACCCTGCTCTCCGGTTGCCTTCCATATTTAATCCTCCTATTCCAGTTTCCCCCTAACACTGCACTCTATTTCCCCTTCCTCGGGAGGTCCTCTTCTTTCCCCCTGTCCTTTACTAGTGCCTGTCCCAGCAAGTTTTATGTCAACTTGACTCAAGCTAACATCATCTAAGAGGAGGGAACCTCAACTGGAAAACAAATGCTTGAGATTGGGCCGTAGGCAGGCAAGCTTGTAGGGCATTTTCTTAATTACTGATTGATGAGAGAGGCCCTGGGCTGGTGGTCCTGGGTTCTATCAGAAAGCAGGCCGAGAAGCCATGAGGAGCAAGCCAGTAAGCCCTACCCCTCCATGGCTTCTGCATCAGCTTCTAGGTTCCTGCCTGGTTTGAGGTTCTGCCTTGGCTTTCCTCAGTGTATGTGATTCAGGACATGCAAACCAAACAAACCCTTTCCTCCTCAGGTTGGTTTTGGTCATGGTGTTTCACCACAGCATTGGTAACCTAACTACGGTAATACCTATCCTCTGTGGGTCTTCAGATTGTAGCATACACATTGAAAGCTTAAAAGCTAACAACCACATATAAGAGAAAACATATAAGAGTTGTTTCTGGGAATCTGGGTTAACTAACCCAGAACGTTTTCCCCCCTAGCTTCATCCATTTGCCTGCAATTTTCATATTTCTTAACAGATGAAAAAAATATTCCATGGTGCAAATGTGTCACACTTTCATTATCTATTCATCAGTTGATCAACATCCAGGATGGTTCCATTTTCTGAATATTGTGAATAGAGCAGCAATGAATATGAATAAGAAAATATCTCTGCAGTAAGATCTAGAATCCTTTGCATATATGCCTAACTAAATATCTTGTGCCACTAAGTAAAATCTCCAGTACTAGGAATGGGTTACATCTTGTTAAATCACTGGCCATAGGGGTCCCATGGAGTACCCCTTTCAAACATTACAGGCCAAGTTTATTGGTTATTCTCCAAAATCTCTGCTAACACTTCTCTCTAAAAAGTTCCTGTTATTCTTTCAAATGTAATATTTTCCTCACAGTTAACAAACTGTAGAGTTCTTAGGACAGGTTAGTTTGGCAAACTTAGGGCAATGATTGATATTTTAATTCAAGGCCTATGAAAATTTTGTGGGGTGTATAGTTGAGCACATGTGTATTAAATTATGAAAGCAGAGTCTGATTAAGTAGCAAATATATTATAACACTTGCCTTTGAAAATGTCCTCATACAAGTTTATGTATAAAATACAGCATCTGTGGGAATGACTTCAGTTCAGAAAGCAACACTGCTGTTTACTTTCAAAGTACACCTCTTTTAATAACTTACTCCATTCAAAGGAACAGACTTCAAGTATCCATTAAGAAATTGGAGCAACAGAGACATTGGATCCAATTCCCTTTTCCATGACCCAATATGAATAAATGTAACATAACTATATTCAACTCAAAAAACAAAAACAAAGACAGGAGGCTCAGCAGTGAGGCCTTCCATGGGAGTAGCAGAGACTGGTCAGCAAGACCCTATGTGGGAACAGTAGAAACCCAGAGGTCAGACCCTTGATGGGAACAGCAGAGGCCCATCAGTGAGGCCTTCCTTGGGGACAGCAGAGGCCCATAAATGAGGCAGTCCATGAGAAAACGAGGGGGCCATAAGTATAGCCCTCCATGTGAACCACAGAAACCAATAAGTGAGGCCCTCCATGGGGGAAAAAAGAAACCTAAAAGTGAGACACCACATGGGAGCAGCCAAAGTCCATAAGTGAGGCCCTCCTTGGGAAGAGCACAGGCCCATATGTGAGGCTTTCATAAGAACAGCAAGTCCCTGCATGAGACTGCTATGGGAAAAACAGAGTCCCATACATGAACACTACATAGGAACAGCAGAGGCCCATAGGAGAGACCTCCATGTGGTGGGGAGCTGTTCTGTCTATGACCTTGAAGCACCACCCCTAGAGATGCAGCAGGTCACTGCTCCACCTGCCTATGACCTTGAATACATGCCCCTGGGGTGAGGCCTCTTGATGACCCTTAAGACCTGAGATCCACTCTCTCTTAACTCCTTCGTGGGACTTGGAAGCAGGATTGATTCAGGAGGCCAGAACAGCATTCCAGGACCTGTATCAATTGTGTCCTCTACAATGAGTTTTTCTCCTTAATAAATTCTTTGCCTTCTAAACAGACTCTGTGGATTTCTCACTTTATCTGGCACACTATGTGGATGGGCCACTCATGGCGCTTATCCATGCAGATAAGCTTCCACAGGAGATAGCCTTTTACCCCCACAGGTTCAGATCCTGCCCACAGACTCCATGAGCAGCCTACACAATCTGCTGCGTAGTAGCAGCAGCTCAGATTCCATCCGTGTAGACTAAATATCCTTGCTTTCAAGCTGCACACCGCCACTGCCAGGTCCCTCCCTGGCCCTCCCTCCTGAGCCACATCTCAGGTTTGGGTATAGCTGCTGTTGCCTTGTGCTGCAGCCCTGCTGCTGGGGAGGGACAGACAGCATGAGGGAAGGAGAGAGTGACTGAGCAAGTGAGCCTCCGTAGCCGCCCTACCCCCTCGGGCAGTGCCCTTCTTGACACCATGGCCCTGCCTGAGTCCAGCCAGTGTTGCTCCCTCAGCACACCCCCTGTGGCTACACCTGCAACACCTGCTGACTGAACACTACTACACCCAAAAACCATCACAAGAACTGGGACGTCCTGAACACCTAGGACAATTAGGACCACCTCTTAAGGATCTCATCTGAGGTAAAATTACTTCATAATTTTACACCTTATAGTGATGAATAAATAAATTAGTAAAATTTTTCTTTATAGATCTTGAATATTTCTCACACTATGGCAGATAATATCCCCACTCGGGATTTTAAAAACGTCTTTGTTTTTACTATGAAAGAAATTCTATAAGACATATACAGCTTTCCTGGGATGTATATAGTGTTTGCCATAATCACAATTAGCATAGTGATTCATATCAGAGCTTCCATTTTTCTAAGATGGGAGTGGCTTGCCGACCCCTCTGCAGTTTAGAATGTTGACTGTGTGCGTGCCCATGTTTGTGGAGACTAGAGGTCAGCCTGGGATGTCATTCCTCAAGAGCTGCACACCTTGCCTTTGGAGACAAGGTCTGTCACTTTTGTCTGTGTGTCTGCTTCTGCGTGTGCCTGCATGTGTAGGTCAGAGGGCAACCTTGGGTGGAAGACAGTCCCTTCTGGGCTGCAGTTCCACGTGGTCTGGGCTGGTGGCCACTGAGCCTCAGGACGGAGTTATCTTGCTTTCCCAGCCCTGGGATTACAAGTATTCACCACTTTGTGTAGACTTGTACAAGGCAACCCCCCTGTGAAGTAACTTTTGTGTGTGGACTTCGAGAAATGCCTTTGTGTTACCACCAGCGGATGCCTGTGCCTCCAGTTCTCGATTTTCCACCCCGCACCTGGGAGCCACAGGACGTGGATCACATTTCTCATGTGTCCTTCATCAGCACCGACATCTGAGCCTCCACTCTGAAAACATAAGCAGTTTGAGCAATTTAACTTTCTCTGAGTTGGCTGGGTACTGTCCACTTCGTGACATCCGGGCTGCGTAGTTGGCTGAGACTACTTGAAGAGGGAAGGCGCAATGCTCACTCCTGTTGAGGTGCATTTGAACACTTCCCGCACACACTGCAGCCCAGGTGTGTGTGTGTGAGAGACAGTGCAGTGTTAAGCTCCTCCCACACTTTCCTCTTGGAGTCACACAGTGACTTATTTCCAGTAGGAGTGCCATGCAAATGAGCCAGAAATATGTTTAACTAGCTTATTCTCTTGTGTGGTTTAACGTGTCCTCTCTGTGAGTGTTATATGGATTTCCTCATTGAGTAATCACCCACCCCCTTCCTTGTACTGGGAAGGCAGAGTAACTTCTGACTCTGTTCTATTATAAGTACAAGTACCTATTGTCTTGTTATTCAATGAATTTCCATCTTGATTTGTTCTAGGTTTCTCATGGCCCCAAGCTCAGGCAGCTATCGGTGTCTAGGTTGTCCTATCCTGAGCATTTAGGATGCTGAAGCTTTCAGATGGTAGAAATCAGCTGTCACTCTAGTTGTTCAGCTTCCATCATGGAATGTAGTATGATTCAACCGGTGGAAGTTGAAAACTCATTGATGAAAATGCTCACAGCTTATTATAGTGAAAACATTTCCCTTTCGGTACTTTTATTTGGAAAATATTCTCCAAGAATAATGGACTTCAGTTTCAGTTGGGGGCCATTTGACATGGATTCTGCATTGCTTTCTAAACTTACTATAGTTTTTCTGTTTGAATTCGAGACAGTGTCTCTGTGTAGCCCCACATTGGCCTAGAACTTACTCTGTAGCCCAGGCTGGCCTTCAACTCGTGTCAGTCTCCTGCTCAGCCTCCTGAGTGCTGGGATGTCAAGTATGAGCCCCCAGTCCAGCTGAGTGTGAGACTGAGTCTAACAAACTGCGTTCGTGGGAGACAGGACAATAATCTCTATAGTTGGTAGGCAAGAGAGGCTGGGGGTGGATCATGATGTGGGGGTCTGTAACCCCCACATCAGCTCACCAAAGGAAGTGTTACACCAGCTACCATCTACATTTATTTCAGTTCTAATGAAGAGGATGTATTAGTTACTTTTCTCTTGTTGTGATAGAAACTTCATGGCCAAGGCAGCTTGTGACAGAAAGTGTTTAATTGGGCTTGTGGTTTCAGAGAGTTGGAGCTGCCGCTGATCTTCCCCCTACCTGTGGGTGCCCCTGGGATTCAGTACCTGTTTCTACATACAGCCTCTATATCATTTACTCCAAGGGATTTCTAAGTGGGAACCATTGGGTGAATACTGGGAAGTCCAAAGGTAGGTAAACCAGAGAGCCTGTCAGCCTAGAATTCAAATTAGCATGTAGTTCCTGATCACTCTTGAAATGGCTGGGGACAAGGTCCAGATGGAGCTTGTGGGGCAGGCAGTAAACTGCACAGGCATTGTAAAAGTTGTTGTGGACTTTGGGAAATTGGCAGCCCCACAGTCTCCTTGAACACCCATCCCAAAGGCCTTGTCTTGAATCAAGTCTCTCCTGGTCCTTCTGAGTGGCTCCCTCCAGATCTCAGTTTACCCTCTTGGTCATGGACTGACTGTCTACCTATACACAGCAGCTGTGTCTGTTTACACCCATAGTAGGAAGGAATGACATTCTCCTGGTATGGGTTCATCAATGCCTGGGTGCCAGCCAGCACGTGGGAAGTGATTCCTGAGGATTGAAATAAATTGTATCTAGTTTATTGTGTTTGATTTTGGTACCATTCTTAGGGGAAGAACACATTCTGATGAGCTAAGTTACCTTTGTAGATTGAGAGGCAAGCAGAAAAACTTTTTGTTTTTTAGTCTCCTGTAGCCCAGGCTGGCCTTGACCTCAAGCCTCGACTTCTCCATTGCTTGGACCGTAGGCTTGTACCACCACACTGGGAAAAATCCTCTTCTTTGTGTCTCACTGCTAAAAAACCTATCTGAAATGTCAGCACTCCTTTCCAAAGAGTAGTCTCGTTTTTTAAGAAGGCCATTAAGGATAGCAATAACATTTTTAAAGTAGAGGAGGCTGAGTACGTGGTTCTCCGTGTGGCCTGTGGGTCAGGCACATCTGCACTAATGTTAGAAGTTAAGATGGGGTGGGAAACGTGAACGTAAAGGATACGCTGACGGTTGCCCAGATGACGCACAGGTGCACCGGGAGTGACCTCATGGTCTGGGGCAGCCTTGTGTAGACCCCACATGATGGTAGAGTGCAGCCAGTGCGGCGGACATAGGTGGGCGGAAATCCAGAACACACTTCGTATTGTCCTCTGCAGCGTCTTCCTCCTGAAAGTTGATTAAAGAAAAACTTTAGTCGGGGTTTGTTGAGCAGGCAGTTCTGCTTTTCACAATACTGCAGTTATAAAGATCCCTCCAGGAAAAAGAACACCCTATAAAAGCAGTTGGGGGAGGGGCTGGCATGATGGCTCAGTGGTTAAGAGCTCTTGCTATTCTTACAGAGGACCCAGGTTTGAGTTCCAGGACCAACTCCAGTTGTAAGGGATCTGGCACCCTCTTCTGGACTCCATGGGCACCAGGCATGCACGTGGTCATGTGGTGCAGGTGAAACACTAACATACATATAAATCTTGAAAAATAGTTTTGTGGATGTGTGTGTGCATTCGAGAGTGTGTGTTTGTGTGCATTCCTGTGTGTGAGCCTACAGAGGCAAGGCATCAATATTGGGTGTCTGCCTCTATTGCTTTCCTCCTGTTTTTTTTTTTTTTTCCCCCTTTAGACAGGGTATCTCAGAAAACCTGGTACTCAGTAATTCAGCTAGCTAGAATGGATGGCTGGCCAGCAAGCCCTGCGGATGTGAGGTTACAGGCATACGCTGCCATGCCCAGCTTGTGTGTGGGTGTGGAGGATTGGAACTCAGTTCTTCATGCGTAGGCAGCAAAGACTTTTTTCCTCCTGGGCCTTCTTCCCAGCCCCAAGGCAGGTCTGGGGAGATGGTGCAGTGTTTATCTTGCCTTGCAAACACGAGGACCTGAGATTAGAACTCCAGAACCCACACAGAAAGCCAGATGCATACTTGTAGCTGTAACCCCAGTACCCCTGTGGGGAGATGGGAGGCAGACAGGGAACTCCGTGGACGTGTGCGGCTTCCAGTGCGGCATACACAGTGGGGAAACAGAGAACCCCGTCTCAAAGCGGAAGGCTACAGCTGACACCCGAGGCTGTCCCCTGACTTCATATGCATGCCATGGGATGGGGACATTGGGATGAGCACGTAGAAAGTGTGTGCGTATGTTACACAGGTGTTTCAGGGCAGGGGTATTTTCTCATAGCAGCAATGTCAAACTTGGATGTTAACTTCCTTATTCAGGGCCTTGGCATCAAATACATCGGAGTGGACCAGTAACATGTGATTAAATAATGTAGACATCCATAATAGTTTAAAAATAATTATAGGCATCCGTAGTAGTTTAAAATTACAAATTTTGCACCAAGGCTGGCAAAATCAGCATGTGTGTGTAGTATACACCTGGGGACTGCCTCCTCAGAGGTCTCGGTGGTGAGGGGAAAATGCTATCGTCCCAGGGACAGAATCTAGTGTTTAATGAATACTTGTACTTTTACAAATTTAGACAGGAAAGATTTGGAGAGCCTGAGCTACTCAGACTGCCTCAGGAGGTCTTGAACATCTTCCTCACAGTTCACTTCCTGGGGTAAGCCTTGGGGTGGGGACCTATCTGTGACTGCTGTTGCTGGAGGTGGTGAGAGCTAGGAGGTTTCTGGAAGGCATGTGTGTGTGTGGGTGGTGCGTGTACATGTATGTGTATCTGTGCGTGTGGAGGTCAGAGGTCAATGTTAGGTGTCGTCTTCAGTTACTTCATCTTTTCAAATATTTAAAAATTACGTGGTGTGTGTATGTGTGTGTGTTTGCGTGAGTGCGTGCAGGCCAGAGAACGTGTCACAGACCAACAGAGCAGACTGGAGGATGAGAGCCCAGCAAGTGTGTGTGCTTGTACTTGATGTGAGAGAAAACCAGTGCCAGGTGGGTTGCTCCAAGAGCTGGCTGCTGACAAACCCAGAATTAGGGCTGAGGCTAAATTCTTTCCTCTGAGCCAATGAGATGCTTCAGCAGGTGAAGGCATTTGCGGTCATGCCGTCAACCTGATTTCGATCCCTGGACCCACATGGTGGAAGGCAAGAACCACCTCTCTTGCAGATTGTCCTCTGACCTTCACACCTGAACTGTGGTGCATGCAACTGCACACACACAAAGTAAAGAAATAAAATGTAAGGAAAACAAACAAACAAAACTGCTGTTTTTAGCAGGGCAGGGTGGCTGACTCTTACCTCTAATCCCAGCACCAGGAGGCTAAGAAAGGGGAATGACAGCCAGTTTGAGGACAACCTGTGCTAAAGAGCGGAACATCTCAGCAAACCAAAAGGGCTGTTTCTAGTTAAAGAATTGGGTGTGTTCTTCACACCGAGTTCTAGAGGCAGAGCTCCTGAGCTAGAACATCAGAGACCAGTTTAAGCAATAATGTTTTTCTCCAGTGGTAATTTATTTGGTAATTGCCGTAGAATGTCTAGAGAACACTGCCCCATAATCCGAGTCACTGTTTAATCTGAACCTCTGAATTGTGGCAATTTTGTACCAGTTACTCTGAGACTTGTCAGTGTGTGTGTGCCTGGCTCTGTACCAACAGGACCTACCTGCCAAAAAACACTTGCTACAATAGTTTGATCCAAACAATACTTCCGTTACTGAGCAACATGCCACCATCAAGGCTCCTAATTGACAGTGTGCTCTGAGTCAGAATGCAGACTGGGTTCCCGACAAGACACAGCAACACACTCCAAGTGCCTGGCGCCCACCCTCAGGACCCTTCCTGACCGCCCAGGCTGGAGGTGCTACTCTTTCCCGAGGAAGGATTTTCAGAGAGAAAAACATGCTTGGCCACTGTTTCTCCTGGCTCCCTGGGAACTCTGTTCTGTTTGGACGTCTATGTGCTGCCGAGGCAAAGAAGGGCAGGAAGAATTCCCATGTCTGTCTCACCAGTAGTCCAGCTGTTTGAAATGATGTCATTGAAAGCTGCCTAGCTGGTACCGTGAGGGGCAGTAACCGCACCAGGCCTTACCACCCTTGGAGTGAGGCAGGTCGGTGCTCACATTGCAGCAAATGCAGCAGAAGCCCGGACTGCTGGCCTGGGCAGGCCGTGAGAGCAATAAGGCTCACAGCCAGGTTGGAGCAGGTCTTCTGGCCTATTTCCCACTCACCATTTGCCCAAACTCACAAGCTGTGCCAACTCGGTCACCTCTACAAAAACATATTCGAAAGCCCTTTCTTAACAGCACTTAACAATGAGTGTGTCGCTCTCGGTTCCCGTCTTCACTGAGCTGATAGGATCCCAGGCGAAGAGGAGAGATCGGGGGCCAGTGCCTTTACAATACACAACTTCTGCGGAGCCGGGAGGCACCCTAGTCTGTTGTCTGCAGAGCTGGGAAGATGGCTTCGTCGGTGGCAAGTCTTGTTAACCTCGTACTGTCGATACCCCGTGAGCTTATGACCTCTGCCTTTGTGAAGCATCCACTTCACAAAGGCCGCTGGACAGGCAGGAGCCATGTGTGGTCAGCACATGGATGGGATGGGAAGGATGAGAACAGCTGGCCTAGCATGGAGAACAGGGGCCGCTTGCCAGGACCGTTGCTGATCTCTCCATACCCCTGTGGTGGCAGCCTTAGTCCTCACAAGAGCAGACTGGAGCTCGGGGAGATTGCCAGTCTCTTAAGGCCGCCAGTAAGACAGGAGGGGAGACAACGTTAGATGCAGCCTTGGTCTGTCTCACTGTAAAATGGTCTAGCGTTCTTTCTGCTGTCTCATGTGTCTTAATATAGGAAGGCACACGATAGTGCAGCTGGGTAACCTAGAACAGAAAGTTGGCCTCCAGTGCAAGAGAGCTCTAAGAGGATCCCCAGGAAGGCTTTGTTTGGAGCTTCCTGTGACCCTGAGGTCTGAAGAGTTCTGCAGTGACTGACCGTGTAGGTTGAGCGCTGCCCGGTACTGCTGTGTGTGAGGGCAGCGGGAGCTTCTTCTAGAGGAGGTAGAGGGAGAGGAGCTGAGGGTGCCCGTGGAGGAGGGGCAGTCCACGTGGCTTGGAGCTGTCAGGAGTCTGATGTCACTAGTTTCTTGTAGGCCTATTTATGGTGTCTTTTAGGAATGCTGATGGTGTGACCAAACGCTCTTCTCGTTTTGTTTGCACCTGTGTCTTTCTAATGAGTAGTGGCTCCTTTCTATTTTTAACCTCTCCTCTATCATCTGATAGGTCTTAGAGCTCCTCTTACACTCCTGTTTCAGGCAGGCCTTCCGTAGACTTGAATGAATCAGGAAGCAAAGAATGCTACTCGGAATGACTCAGAGAGGGCATGTCCCTTTTGTGTGCCCCCCCTCCTCCATTTTTTCTTTTTTCGAGCTGAGGCTAATGTAGGCTGTGGTCAATGGATGGATGAGTAGGGAGGTGAGAGAGCTTACAGATTCTGTCTTTGAATACTCCATGCTTGGGGTCAGGTCCGGGGCCTCGTGTATGCGAGGCAAACATGTCTCAGAGTCACACCCCACCCTTCAAATCAGTGCTCATAACCTTGATAATATCTGTGCTAAATAAGTATATTGACAATTTCATTTCCTTTTCCTTTTTCTTGACACTTGGCCATTAGGAAGAAAAACAAGAGCCCAGCTGCCAAGATGTATTTGTATTCCGCATCACTACTGTATTTCGTAGGGATCATAATTTGGTGATATCTGAACCCCCAAAGGAAAAAAAAAT